>NC_056609.1:21218812-21275339 GCF_018340385.1 Cyprinus carpio | reverse complement strand
CAAAACAAGTGAGTTAATCTGAATGAACTGCTGAATCACTGGCTCACTCGATTCGTTCAAAATCTGATTCATTCACTCTTGTATAAAATTAATAGCACATTTGTGCTCGCACACGTGCTGATATTCAGAAAAGGACATTGCTTGTGCAGTGAATATAACAACATAAAAAAAATCATACATAGGTATTTTTTCTTCTTTCATTGCCTGAATTATAAGGGCATTCTAACTGAATTCTAACAGGCTTCATCGTGCAGTGAATGTTTTTGGACTCTCAAGACGTGTTTTTGTTCGGTGACTGGATAATGTCAGCTCTCCTGTCGTCTCTCAGTCCCTCACATACAGCACAATAACATACTGTCGGGAATGTCTTTAAATTATAATCAGGGAAAAATCCTGCCTTTTCTGTTGTCTCCTTTTTAAAGAACTTCAAAAGGTGCGCTTTAACCATTTTGCGCAAAAAAAATGAGGAAAACTTGCTTCCGTTTATGAGCATCTTGTTACAGTACTGAGTTCTGATTGGCAAATCACCGCTGTTTAGTTTGTGAATTATCATTAGTAGAGAATATTATTTGCATGATAAGTTTTATTTAATACACATTATTAATCTAAAGGGGATGCTTTTTGTCAGTAAAGGGGAGGCTTTTTGTCATTTTTTTCAACAAGGGGGTGCCATCCCCCTCAGCTGGAGCCCTGCTAACGAGCACATTATTCGGAGAGGAGGTTTGCAAAGAGTCATTAAAAACCTTACACTCGCTTCTTCTGGAGGTGAAGCTGGATCAAAACTGATTTACATGAACATTAAGGTAGATCGGGGGTGCATTCTCTTCAAAAACAGAGATATATCACTGCATGACCTCATACGCTAATTAGCATATTCAGGACGTCATGGCGTTATATTGCCTTTTACATTTATTTGCCTCTCTGTGTTCACATACTGTATTTTTATTTAGCCAAATTCTCAATAAAACTGATTTTATTTATATAATTTACTGTCTTTTCGCCGTCGTCATCGATGGGTATAAAATATGAGTAAGTAAGTTGACTAAATGGTCTCTTTAAGACTACCACTTCCAGTACTCATTGTTCATTCATTAAGGGTCAATAGCCCGTTCTGATGTTTCATTTATCTATAATAAATATATTTAGGCCAATATACATATGAACTATAATCACTGCTTCTCATTTTTTCAAAGTTTCAGCTGTTGTCAATATTTTGAAATACTTCAACTGAAACTGGGTTCATATCGTTTTGTATTTAGATTGTTATTCCTGACTGTGTACTTGATTCTTTTTTTTTTTTTTTGTCAAAGAATTCAACTTCAGTTTGTAAATTCAAGCTATCCTATTTGTGTTACTGAATGGAGTTGATGCAACAGAAGTCACAGATATTTTAAAGTTTAAACAAATAGTACTATTAGAATTGAGCTATAATGTTTAAGATGTAGGATTTTTGTCTCATGGTAATTGATCATTATTTATAGGATGTAAACAAAGAAAAGATTAAAATTATGTAATATACATATGATAGATGAATAGTGTCGTCTATATGAAGAACTGGCTTAAACCATTTTTAAAGTAATTGACATAACTTAAGCTTGAAATAGGAAATCGTATTAGCATTGAATAAAATAGGAATCTTTTATAAATGGTGCAATTAAAAAAAAACAAGACTTTCTACGTAGCAGTATCACAGTATGTTGTTAGTTCGCAATGCGTATTGAAAATAATGAGTATTGAAGAAAATAGTTGTCAGAATAGCAAAAATAACTCCTTACTTACTTGTTTTAGCGCACATTGCTAGTCTTGTGGTGAACAATTTGAACGTGCCGCCAATCAGACAATACACTGGGGAAAAAATATGTATTGCCGTCAATATCGGTACTCAAAAACATGGAACTTGTTGCTTTCTGCCTCTGGAATGGTTTTCTGGCTCTGATGAAGTCAGTTTTGACGGCTTTGGTGAGAATCCTCTTGTTAAGTATGGACGTAAGCGACTGGCTGTTTCCCGGGTCCAATCCTCAACTCATTTCACTTGAGAATACTGTCTCAGCAGCCATTAATGGACCATTGTTTAATTAATATACATATTTAAGCTAAAGCAGTTAAAAATTAGCTGAGGACACTTGCAATTATGTGTGCTTCACAATGACACAAAACAAGGAACACTGTATGGCCATCTGGGAGTTCAGTATGGAGATAAAGGCTTAGTGTTATAATTTTTTCAGTGACATCATGATGGTGTATATGCACAGTTTTTGTATTTTTGGGGGTGGGTGTTCTGGCTGGCCAGAGCGTTAGGACCCACAGAGGCAGCGAAGCATGATTTCAAATGTAAAACCGTAAAATCTGCGAATGAGCAAAGAGGTGTAGTGGAATGGGAGTTGAACCATCAATAAAACCCGCGCCCTTTATTCAATATTCCATTTCACTTGTGAAATACATCACATATCCACTTTTCATTGTGGATTTTTTGTGCAGCTGTCTTGAACAAACGCTCTGTGTAGTAACAGCTCTCTTGTAAATCAAGCACCTGATGGAATTCCGCTGATTAGAGACCAGGCTTTACTGTATGGACTGCATTAATTTCGGACGATATTGTATCGTGCACCCTACAGTCACAACACTGAAGTCAGTTGCAACTTCCGGTCATGGTACTTTAAAATTGATATGTTCAAGGTATTGAAGTCAATCTTGTAGCATGACCCCTAAGTCACATACTTTGTCAAATAAGATAAAAGTCTTAAAAAGGATTTGGAGAAGCCACCATGCAGTAGGTTTATTGTCAGTCTCCTTCTGTGTGAATGAGGCAGGCAAGTATATATATTTTACAATCATACTGCAGCTTAAATATCTCTCCTCTAGACTGCTGATTAATAAAGCAATGATATATATAGAACAAATAAAATTTAAATTAAAGGTAAACATATGGTTTGTTTTCAAATTCAATGTATCTGGCTACTTTGGCCTCTTGACATACAGGCAAAATGTAAATAAAAATTAGTACATTTATAAATATATATTTATATTAATCTTCTACATAATCAGTGTTTTTTTTCTTTAAAGAAACATTCCCGTGTGTCACCCTGGATCCCTAACAACCCTTCCAAGATAGTCATTTGCCACGGTTTCAAATTAAGTGTCGGCCCAATACATGTCAACAAATTTACTTTCACCGTGGAACCGTGAACTTAAGCTAAACCAAACCACAGAGCCGGTAAAGGCTCTTGTTTGTTCCTGTCAGAGATCTGATGAATCACAGAAAGAATGGAGCAAAAAACCGTATTTTCAGGTCTTCATCAGCCTCCGTCCTCTCTCACTGACTTCGTTGAGCTTCTCTTGAGGTCCCTACTAGGGATATGCCGGTAATCAAAATTTCATGTTGCGATTATGCTAATGCTTTTAAACACAGGATATGGTATTATCACGAATATTTAAATTTAGTTTCCTTCTTTTGAAAAAAAAAAAAAAACAAAGTGGTGCGTAATACAGTATAACAAGAGGTTTAGATAACTTTTTTTCTTATAACAAAAAGAACTGAACATTGTAAATACAATAAAACAATACGAAAATATATAAAAGTTAAACTTTTTACACAAATTCAAGTGCAAAGAACTATGAAGACCCATAGGAAACCACTTTACAATAAGGACCTCATTAGTTAACCTTAGTTAATGGCATTAACATTCACTATGAAGCAAAGTTACATATGCTCCATAACAGAAGTTTTTTTTAAATCTTTGTTAAAAAAAAAATACTCTAGTTCATGTTAGCTCATTACATACACCGTCACAACTTTCGATTTTTAACAACGTGTTATTAATATCGGGCAATACCTAAGATTAATGAATGTTCAGAAGATTTTTTCCATTGGCGTTTATGGTTTAACTAATGCGAACTAATGAAAGCCCTCATTTTAAGTGTGACCTCAACAATAAAAAATCAAAACACATTTCAAACAATATCTAGGGCATGCTGTAGTCCAGATTAAAATGTAAAAAAGTTTGAAAATAAATAGCCCATTATATCTAAAAATTAAAGTGTTCGGCACTGTGATGACCACCATAGCAAATCCACAAATCTGAATGGCTATTTTTAAATCTATTTATATACATTTTAGAACGTAGCAGCTGCTTTATTATGGGTTTCCAGGGTAAAATGTTTAGCGCCATCTGCGTCAAAGAGTGGAATGTGCTTCATTCAGCGCGTCTCTCACGTGTTCCTCCATGTGCTTCTCACGCGTGCCTGTTTACATCAAGCGCACGCGCGACTTTCAAACAGCATACAGCGGGTGTTGTGCATTGTGACCAGTTGATTGATAAAGTATTCTCAAAATACATTCCATATTCTGAATAATTTGTAATATTTAATTATTCATGGTATTTAGAAGTCTATTATTGCCTTGTTTTCTTTTTAAGCATTAATCCATCATTATCAAAGCCTCTGCATATTTGTCTCATTCCTGTATTCCTGAGGAGTGTGAGACTGATTTCAGATCCTCTCCTGTGTGGTGCTGGTCTGCAGACAGAGGTCTCAGAATTCAAACATCACTAAAACCAGAAGAGACTAGTTTTTAGTCTGAGGAGGTCTGGTAAATGGACTGGTTGTGTGATGTACTTCATGATATTTTAATTGTAAAGTTCAGTCTGTTAAAAAATGTTTCAATATAAACTCATGCTCAGCTATGGGGATAATCATTGTGCTGTCGTCAGCCTATAGAGCCAGAAAACAAACAAAACAAATAGTATGGTAGCTCATTACGCTTTTTAATATATAAAATATTGGCCATTTATAATAAATAAATAAATAACTAATAGTTTCTTTCTCTGGTCTCTACGGGGCTGCTGTGTGACTGCTTTGAACAAATCTTGAAGATCAGTTATATGTGTGAATGTGATATTTCAGAGTGTAAGTTCTCAATTTAAGTGATGATAATCCACTAATGCAAAAGTGAATTTATTTTTCGTAGCAAAGCACAAATGCAAACAAGATACAGATTGACTTTCAGATACAGTAACATATTTCAATATTCGTCATATCATCTTAAAAATCATACCATTTAAATTAAATACTAAATCTAATAAACACCCTCAAATATCTATATCTATCATACCTTTTAAAACTAAGCCCATGTTTCAAGGTTAACCACCAACTGTCGATTAATGGGTACATAATCCACTCAAGATAATGTATATCATTTTTAAAATGTCTCAAAATGGCCTTACAAAGACCAGTTTTTTTTTACGTTTTTGGAATTAACGTTTTTTTTTACGCAATTCGGGTGATGACGTCACATTGGGAGAGGTGGAGGAAAGGTAGCCTCAGCCTAGTATGATGCGCGATCCAGGTAACTCGTAACCCGTGTTTTTTAATTAGTTTGACTTTCTCTCATGAAATTTGACACAAACTATTAGTTTTACTTTCTCTCAATAACTCGTACTACAGATCGATGTACTTCCGAGTTCCGACGTCACACAGGACGCAAAACAACAATGACAGCCCCTAAGGATAATACTGCCTACGGACGCAGTGTTTTATGCAAGTGGTACACGTTCCAAAAACGATTTTAGGACAATGTAACGTTGCGATAAAAACTGGGATGAGGAAGAAAAGGTGGCAAGAGCCATCATTACTGTATGATGCCCGCAGCCCTAATAATTTTTGAACCAGCCAGTTGCAACCACAAAGTGATAGAGCAAAAGGAATTGCCAAGAACTGACTTGCCGGCACAAGCCAATTAACTGCGATGGTCCGAGGAGAATGAGTGGAGAGTTGGTGAAGTGTCCTGGTGAGTTGCTATCATTTTAGCAATGCAGCAATGAGCAACTGGAGCTAGTCTAACGCGCAGCAGTGCACAATAACGACACACATATATATATAGATATATATATATATATATATAAATATATATATAATATATATCTATTAATATATATATATTATATATTAATTTTATTATTTTTTTTTTTTATTTTTTTTTTTACTCTGTCCATTGGATAGCACCGAAGTGAAAAAAATAAACGTTTTCTTTATATCTATGGCAGTGAATCATGACGGTAGTTGCAGATAAGTACCAGAACCTTTGTCATAAGTGTCGTACTGGTAAACTTTGTCTTTGTCTTTGTCATCTAGAAAATAGAAGGCTATCATGCTAAAGCTATATGGGCGTTTCTAAGCGTTTATCTCTTCCTCCGGTGAAAATGTTGTTGCAAACGTAGCCGCGTGTCCTGTCGATATGTTTTTGGCTGGTGCTTGTGTGGGTTGAAACTGCGTTGGAATGCTGGTGCTATAGGGAAGTGAGCTGTGCGTTTGGTCGCTGTTGGTCGATATCTATCCTCGATCCTATCTGTCTGTCTGTCTTATCTATATCTATGGTTAATTTATCTATTTTATCTATAATCTGCGCTACTCTGAATACTCTCGTCTACTAACTCGTCTCTCTCTAGTCACTCTCTCAATGCTCTCAAGGCGGGCTGTGGTAAATTCTCTCCCCAATGTGACGTAAGGCAATGCATTGTGGGGAAAGGAGAATCGTTGCAAACCGCTGTAAGATAGTACCTACTTTTTCGTATTTTTATTCCTTTTGTGATAACCCAACAACATAAAATACAGTGGATAACAGTTTAAATTTCATTTACCAACAAGTCAAATTGCAATGGCAAATTCGTTGAAAAATTAACCATTGCAACACGGCCTTTAAAACGCCATACTAATGCTAATGATCTCTGTGCACATCATTTGCTGGGAAGCGCTGCCTTTTGTTAGCTGTTTTATTCTAATATATGGATGGCTTGCTGGTCAAGAGTAGATATATTTATTGCCAAATCCTGGAAAATTAGGCATTAAGGAAATGTAAGGAACATTTTTAGCATTTTTCAAGCTGTGCCAGAGTTAGAAGATCTGGTGGCCTTGCTTGTGGACACATTGGAGTCAAAAATCACATGAAATATTCAAAGAGAATTTGCATATAACATCTCCTGCTTTGGTGAAAAAAAAAAAAAAAAAAAAAAAAAAAAAAAAATATATATATTATACTATATATGATAATTATAATTTATTTTTCTCTGGTATTAACAGATACTGTGCACATTTTCTGTTCTACCTAATAATCCATTTTCTCTGGTATTAACAGATACTGTGCACATTTTCTGTTCTACCTAATAATCCAACACATCTAGCCATGTCTTTTTATTATTTTTTTATAGTAAAATTTACCAGGTTTTCATGTCATTTGAGTCACAAGGTGTCCTGAAGTGAGCTCTGACCATGAATCAATAAAAACACTATTGTATATATTTGTTTGTTAAAAATACACTAGTCAAAACTTAACAGTAAGATTTTTGTTGTTTTTTTAACCTGTTTGTGTTTCACAACATAACCTCCTGCAGGAGATTTTGCATTGAGTTTGCATGAAATTTGACAGGAATGCTAAGGGGTTAAATAGTTCTCTTCTGCTCACAAAGCCTGCATTTATTTGATCCAAAATAAAGCACAAGCATTAATATTGTGAAATATTTGTACTATTTAAAATAACTGCTTTCTATTTGAATATATTTTAAAATATATTTATTCCTTATAATCAAAGCTGAATTTTCAAACATCATTACTCCCAGTCTTCAGCGTCCCATGATCCTTCAGAAATCATTATCATATGCTGATTTGCTGATCAGCTACAATTATTATTATCATTGTTGTTATTATTATTATTGTCAATATTTAAAAGAGTTGAGTACATTCTTTAATTAATATAAATAGATACAAAGATAAGCATTTATCTGAAATAAATGATTTTCTAATATTATGCACTATATCATACAAAAGCTTGAAGTCAATGTATACCTATCTATCTATCTATCATCTACTCTGTATATTACTATATTATATATTTATAATAATATATTACATATATCTCCATATATATAATTACATATATATACCACTTACACACCTTACACACCCCACACACACACCCCTATAATCAAATTGACCTTAAGGTGGTAGAATCCTTCAAAACAAGTTCAGTGACTATGAACAAAAACTCCATGTTTACATACGAAACACAGTGAAATGATGCCCAAAAGTTTTAGTAGTCAACACTATTTAACTACACTCTCTCAGAGAGAGAGAAGAAAAAAAAAAAAAACTGTCACTATAGGATGCAGTACCTTTTCAAAGGTACACGTTTGTGCCTTATTTACCTCAAACGTTTGCATGCTATTACCTTAAATGTACATATTACTTCATTAATTGTACATAATAGTAGCTTTTAAAAGGGTACCACCCCAGTGACAGCTTTTGTAGCTTTTAATTTGCCATATTAGTTACATTAACCATGAATGAGAAGCAACTGTATCACACACACACAATATCAACATGTATCCTTTGAAATTTCTCTATTTGATCTTTATACTCTATTACCATTGAGTAAATAATTAAAGTGTAGTAAATATTTTAATGGAAAGGTGATTACATTTACACTTAAAACTAATACATAAGAAATATATTTCATTGTTAAAGTATTATATCTTAAGTTAAGTTAAGAGTCAGCTAAAGGTAAGTAATTTAACTTCCTGGACAAAATAAACTGTTTCTGTCTTTCACATCAAATAATGTGTCTTAAAAGACACATTTTAGTCTCCTAATTTTCCACTTTCTCTGCTTTATTTACTCATACTTTCAAAAAAAAAAAAGACACCCCTGTTATGAAACTGATGTCCCCTCACAGCTCTGTGTGTGTTTTTTGGTGCATAAACATCTCTGAGCTTTTCTCTGCAGATCAAACCACACAGGAGAGGATCTGAAATCACTCTCAGACTCATCAAACAGACAGACATCATATACCAAAGACATGGGGTACTTCACCTGTAAAGAAGTTCACACAGATGAACAACAAGAAAGGTACGTACAGCAATACAAAAGTAAAAAGTGCAACAGTGAACACTGAACGTGTGTTTTTGCTGACAGCAGTGGAAGAGGCTTTACATGTGATTATAAATGTTACAGCCAATAAACACAGAGAAACCAAACTTGTGCCAATATTGAATAAAAAAGTGTTCATATTTACAGATGAATCCATGAAAATAATTAATGCACTCTGTACAGAAAAGACAAACCACAAGTATGAAGATTATGATACAACAGTGGTGTGAGAAAATACGAGCAGAAAACTGTGGATATTTCAGAGTCAGAACCCCCTCTAGAGCCACCAGCTGATGCAGCTGAAAAACCACACCAATGTAACGCTGACCAAAACCTGGGAAATAACATTAAGGTACCAGTATGAATTTTTCAGTATTTGTGTCACTATATATATATTGAGGAGCAGTTGTATCAGGTCGCTGAGGAGGAGGAAGATGATGAAGGGTGAAATTCGGCTTTTGGTCTTTATGTGAAGGTGCAGAAGACGACAAGCCCAAACCAGAGCAGGCAGACCCACACAAACACTAGTGATGAGGAAGATACTCAGTCTTTATATAACAACTTGAAGAATGATATGAATTAAAATATGTTTCATAATTATATGGATCATAGAAATATATTTCAGTTGATGTGTTATAGATGTCTGGATCACTGTAGTTATTATCATCCTCCATGGTCACACTGACATGCTGAAATAGAAAATAAACAAAAAAGACTTAATAGGTGGGGGGGGGGGACAAAAAGAACAAAAGTGGCAAAAATGCTTTTTAAGTTTAGAAACATTTTGAGTCTCCCCCTCACTTGCCTCACAGTGCTTTGGTCCAAATGCCTGCTTTCATATTTTACAATGACCACCTGCACACTGTCACGTTCACTACTGTGAGGGAGTGTGGAGCGAGGAACGATTTTTAAAAGGAAGGGAACGATACATAATAGGAACAGGAAAAGGAAGAACCAAATATGGGCAATGAAACACATGGGGAGCAAAAACACACAAAATATGGAACAGAGTCTGACACACACACGCAAGGCTGATGTGAAAGAAAAAGGCCAGTAGTTGTGGAACGCCAGTAAGTAAGACTGTCGAGGCTATTTTATTCACTTAAACATCGGATTAAGTGATTATTCTTACAGATCTGACTGACTGTAACTCAGCAGCTGGGAAGGGTTGCCAGGTTTTAACAACAAAACCTGCCCAATCGCTACTCAAAACTAACCAAAAAAAAACCCAAAAAAAACCCAAAACCAAAAGGCCCAAAACTAGCACAAACTAACTGAGTTTGGAGGGGGTCCCCCGGTAAAAATCGTGTTCCAAATTCCAAGATTCCAGATTCCAAAGCAAAATCACCAGCAACATTGCATCATTTCCTCCACTTCCTTTTCTTAATATTAATTAGTATATTAATAATCACAATATAGCCATTTATATTTTATCTTTAATATTAAAAAACAAGAATAGATGCAAAAATAAATAAGTAAATTCTATTTAAATTTTATTTTAAATTTTAAATTTAAATGTAAAAAGTATACATCTAAAAGGTTACACTGCTGAATTTAAATAACCTGTTGTTCGATCTGTGCCGTTCAGCGTGACCGCCACACACGCTGATGAGGGATGATCACGAGTAAAGTACATGTTCTCATAATAAATAGCCTTATAGTTTAGCCACCAAATGTTATATTGAAATATGTAAGGATCTGTGTGCTGACTGAGAGATGAACAATTAAAGGATCAGCGACTATTCGATGTCAAGCTCAAGTGTCACAGAGGAGCTGTTAAATCGACTAATCTGTGCCAACCTCTAACCTAATCAAACCTTTTATTACTGTAAGTGTCTATAGATTTGCAATATGATTAATATATATATAACTGCCCTTTTTGATATTTGTTTTAAAAAATAACAGCACATGAATCAGTTTTGCAACTCCTATTACTTATCATTTTTTTAAATAATATAATATAATATAATATAAGATACGATATAAATAATATAATATAATATAATATAATATAATATAATACTTAAACTGCAGGCAAGTATATTTCATTTATTTGCAATTAACATGTTCACACTTCAGACAGTATTCAGACTGGTTTGTGTCTAAATGTTTTTGCAGCATAAGTATATATATTATATATATATATATAATATATGCCGTATATAAGCAAAAAAAAAAAAAAAAAAAAAAACTTAAAAGTATCGCTAAAGTGTTCTTTTTTTCACAAAAAGTCATTAATGTAGTGTTTATATTGTGGTTATAATTTTAATAGTTGGCCAGTTGACAAGGTATGTACAAAATGACCAAAGAGAGAGATTTACTGTGACAAACAAACAAACAAATGTGAAAAGATACTGATAATTTTCTGCCATTTTTTTTTCTGTTAAATTTACAACAAAATGCAAGGTGCAATTCAAAATAAGTGTAAAACCTCTGTGAAAAATCAATACAGAAAATTTCCTTCATATTAACACAGTACATTGGGTTCCTATTTTTAGAGTGTAACATTATATATAAACATATCTATTTGTTGATCAAATGCAATCAGTCAAAATAAAATTTCATTAGATTCATGAAGTCTTACCTGAAATCCACTGACAGCTCTCTCAAGATTCAGAGTATCATATTTTTCTTTTGTATCTCTCTCTCTCTCTTGCATGCTGGGAGTTGAGTGAGAGTAGTGGTGGGTTGTTGTGAGTGGTGAGGTTTTCTAAATCTTGCTAATAATGTGTGGTAGGACTTCACGATGGTTTCCGGTGTGTTCTTGATGATAATGCCATGGTGGAGAATGTGTTTAAAGAGAATTCATTTATTTCAGATCTAGTGTCAGTACTGATGAAGCTGTGTCTAGTACTAATGGTACTGAACAGTTACAAAGCAAGCTGTGAATGATGTAAGTCATTTAAATAAGGATGAATTATGATCTGTTGTTTTGAATAGCACTGGTGGAACATGAGCAAGATTTAAACAAAAAAGTCAGTAGTATGCAGGCCAATTCTAGTAATTACATCAACGAATTGAGGCACAAATGAAATCATTAGAAATGTTGGTTGGTGGATACATAGGCTTCCTGGTTGAAGGTTGACCCTGTAATGTTTTAGGAAACCAAAATCCCAATTTAGAGTTTGCATTCTGTTGTGTTTCATATCCCGAGGGAAATCCACTAAATGTCTAATGCACATTCCTTACTCTAATTAAACAGTTACAAATAATCTGTTCTTACCATTGAGATCCGGATCTGTGGACGAGAAGACCGTGGAATCCTCCCCAGCACCCGCACCTGCTCAGCTGAGTTCAGGCTGCTTGAAAGCTCGTAGGAGTGTTCAGTTCAGAATAATATGTTACTCAAAAATGTATTACTGAGAGACTCTTCTTTTTAATAAAGTTTTTCGCATCACCACTTGTTATATTGGCTTCACTTTATTTAATAGACAATAACTCATAAGTAATCAAAAATTAAAATAACAACGAATAAGTCTCACCATCGAAGTGCGGCCCGGCACTCAGATCTTCTCTACCTTTTATAGCCTTGCATATCATTTGCAATTTCTTCCCTCACGTGTATTCATACACAAACAGAGTCCATGACCTTCATCATATCTAATACAGAGTGTCAAAAGTTCAAATGGAAGAATAGCAGGGGTGGTCATCCAACACACTTAAATGCTAACATAAAATATCTATAACACCTCTTATGCATAGGTACAAGTACATCGGTACATAGGAACATGCTCTGTTCAACCAAATAGAAATAAAAAGAAAAGAAAACATGATCATGAAACCCATACAAAACTCTTACATCTTTAAAATCGGAGCTTTAAGTTTTAAAGACTCTAAACCATTTGTTAATGATATCAACCCAATAATAATCATCCAACACTCATCAATCTCATTAATCAATTTCTTTATTATCTTATTCAAAGTTTCCTGCTTCCACATCAGCTTTATCACAGTTTTCAGACTTGAAATTCATGTCCTGCTGGTATTCCAGGTTTTTCTTCGTTATTCGGCGACGCTTCTCCATTTTCGCTTGCTTTTTGAATTTTCGGCTTTCTTCCACTTGCAGTCCTTTAATGATGAGATCACCAAAGTCACCGTTCATATTTGCTTTACAGTCTCTGTTCCCTAAAGTAATGGGTCTGGCGGGGGCATTGGTCAGAATACCTCACACCTATATTACCCCCAAAACATATCAATCGAAGACTGAATGTGTCACAGCGATGTGATAAAGGGCTGTGACGTTTCAAAACATGCCTTTGAAATGCAACCTACAAATGTGTCCTTCTTTTCCTGGGCCGCAAAAAGATAGAACGAGTGGATCCTTCACATAGTTTCTCCCAAGTGAGGAGGAGTAATGAGAGAGACTGACAGTCCGATTTCTGAACCTGAAGAACAAAAAAATAAGATGATGAAAACCCCAAACCAGAGCTGGCAGACACACAAACACTAATAATGAGAGAGACTGACAGTCCGATTTCTGAACCTGAAGAATAATCAATTAGAATCATTTAAGAATTTTTTTTAAAAGTTGTGAAATTATATTGTATTAGAATTAAAAGGCCTTATGGTCTAGAGAGGGGCTCATGATACATGCTACAGTTTGAAGACATTTTTTAAAAGTTATGAACTAATAATTTATATGAAGTTAAAGGCCCTATGATAATCATTCATTTTGTCTATCCAGTCAAAATATGTTCAATGAATATATATAAGTAAATTAAATTGGACAACTTTGACAAAATTGCATTAAAAAAGCTACTATTGATGTTTCTTTTCTCTTTTGATTTCTTTTATCCATTCCCCCTTCCCAATTAGATCACACTGATTAAAGGGATGATTAAGTAGATTAAAATTAAAATTGACTCATCCTAATATAATTCCACACTCATAAGACCTTTGTTCATCTTTTAAACAGGGTGGCACTAGACTAGACATCTGATTGGCCACCCCGGGTGTCACTGCAAAATTTAATAAGACAACTGACTGACCAACACGGGTGTCAATGCAAAAACTAAAAACCCCTGACATCTGATCGGGTGCCACCCCTATAATTACTATGCTACTATTTAATTTTCTTTGTTTAATCTTACTGAAAGAAGCATTTATTTTAGCCGCAAAATCAAGGATGCGACGCGTCTGGTCTAGTGTTCCGCATCGCGATTCATCGCGTCTATTTCCAGCCTCTCGTGTACGCGCTCTCACAACACAAGTAAATTTGAAGGAGTGCATTCTTATTAGCATGAAATAAACATTGAATGAACATCCAATCCATCTTAAAAGTAATGTGTATCTTGTAATCACTCAACCGCAGAAAGACAGTAGCTAGAAAATATTAACAGCAGAAAATTCACTCATAAGTGTCCATAAACTAGTGAGAAAAACGTACAGTAGAGAACGAATATATATATATATATATATATATATATATATTTAAGAACTCTCTTCTGCTCACCAAGCCTCCATTTACTTGATCCAAAATACAGGCAAAAGCAGTAATACTGTGAAAATATTTTACTATTTAAATAACTGCTTTCTATTTGAATATATTTTAAAATTTAATTTATTCCTGTGATTGCAAAACTGAATTTTTAGGCATCATTACTCCAGTCACATGATCCTTCAGAAAATAATTCTAATATTCTGATTTGCTGCTCAAAAAACAGTTATTGTTATTATTATTATTATTATATTGTTATTATTATGTTGAAAACAGCTGAGAAGAATTGTTTCAGGTTTCTTTGATGAATAGAAAGGTTTAGGAGAGAACAGCATTTATCTGAAATAGAAATATTTTGTAAACATTATAAATGTCTTTATCATCACTTTTGATCAATTTAAAATATCCTTGTTAAATAAAAGTATTAATTATATAATTCCCATTTTTTTTGCCAGGTTGGAGTTAAGCACTGATTTTCTGTCATGGACCCCCTGAATTAGCCTTGGCTACCCCCTGGCCACCCTGAGAAAGGATGCTCCAGTGAAGACTCCGTCCAGGTAACCATAACTTAGAAGAACCAAAAATGAGGCATTGTAAAACTATTCCATATGAATTGAGCAGTTGAATTAAAGCCTTGTGAGATACAATTATATGAGGCATACAATTCGTTCACATACAGTATAAACATACATACATAGAATCATATATCAAATATGATTGAGCTCATTGATTCTTGTTCATCATGCATGTTTGAGCTTCTGTGTTTATTTGATGGACTCTGTGATTGTGTGTGTTGATCATAAAAACTCAAAAAATGAAGTCAAATAAACACCTAAATTAAATAGTTCATCCAACAAAGCAATTGTGTCTTCACAAGACTTAAATCATGACTAATTAGTATTTCAATATAGGTTTTAATTTTATATTATTCCATTACATCATTGTGTTAAATGTAGAAATGCGCAAGCAAAAAAATTTACGTTTTTAAGGTAGCGCAGTAATCAACGGTCAAATTGGTATCAAATTTAAATTTGGGCAAAGCTTGAAAAAAAACACATCCTGGAAAACACCTAAATACCATAAGGCTTCCACATGTACAGTACTACATAGAGAGAATTAAAATTGTATTACTTTCAGACCGTTCGTCCATTACAGATAACACTAACAGTAGAACATTAAATACAGATAAAATATTACAAATAGTACAATTATACAAATAGGTCATGTAAATAGAAAGATACGTAAAGCAGCACAAGGCACATGGCAGCTAGAGTGCAAAACCAGTGAAAGAAACAAACAGTGCAGATATATAGATTGTAGTGCAAAAGAGCATATTCAGTCTGATTAAAGTGTCAAAAATCTCAGAAAGCAGGTCTTCATTTAACCTGACAGAAGAGGTAGCTGAATGATGTCAGTTAAATACTGAATGAGGTAGTGAGCAGACCAATGCTGCACAAAGAGTCTGGTGCAGGTCCCAGGAGGATACCCCATCGATTCAGCGACAGCAGAGACACTCGGAGCCTGTGTGCAGCGAATACAGACCATGACGGACTACATGCAGACCACAACAGCATCACGGCAACCACCGCATCATTGATGTAAACACAAAGCCCGCCGCCGTGTGATTTACCTCCCACGACGAGGACTCTGTCCGCTCGATAGCATGTCAGCTGATCGGTTTGAATAACGCAGTCTGGAATGCTGTTGCTGAGCCATGTTTCCCGAAACACAAAAACACAACAGTCTCTTACAGTCCTCTGAGTGTGAGCGTATAATCGGATGTAGCACCATTTTATTGTCCAAAAGCATACGTTAGCCAGTACGATGGTGGGGGGTAGCTGGCTTGTGTGGGTTAGCTGTTAGCCTAGCCCGGATACCTCCACGGTTACCCCTCTTCTGCTTCCTGTCACACCATTTGGGTCAGGGGTCCAGTATAATTGTGTCAGCAGTTGTGTAACGATATATATATATATATATATATATATATATATATATATATAATATATATATATATATAGACTATATATATTTATATATATATTGAGGATCAGTTGTATCAGGCCACTGAGGAGGAGGACGATGAAGACTGAGATTTGGCCTCTGATCTTTCTGTGAAGATAATGTACAAAAAGATGAAAAGCCCAAACCAGAGCTGGCAGACTCACACACACACTAGTGATGAGGAAGATGATTGGTCTGAAGTCTGGAGTATATTGTGGATGAAATATAAAACTTATTTTATATTTTAGCTGTGGCTGGACCACTGTTGTTGATGTTGTTGTTTTATCCTTGATGGTCACTTTAAGTTGCCTAAAATAAAATAAATAAATAAATAAATAAAAATACCTATTTGCATTTCATGTAAACTATTATATTTCACATTTCTTATAAAAGAGAACTCAACTCAACTCAACTAAAAAGAGAACTGTAGTAAAAAAACAACTGGATACTTTAGCATGTCTTAGAAGATTATAAACGTTCAAACCATCATTATTACTATTTGCTTTTATATTACCCCTTGTGCATTTGTATTGCATTTCCAATATTAAAAGTATAAAAGCATTACATAAACAAACACACCAAGCTGCATTTGCAGATAGTATATATTATTAAATAAAAGGCCACTTAGGTGACTTAAGAGACAACTTCATGCGTTGTGTTTATAATAATGTTGTAATAATTTAATTTAATAATAACAATAGTAATTTTACTTTGAAGTACTTTGAGTTTGAAATTTTTATTTTTAATAAAATGTCATGTTTTAAATAAGTTCATTTATTATTCTGATGTGTTGTTTGATGTGCACTAAGGTGTAAAGTAAATGTAAAAGTACTTGATTTTTAACTGTTTTTTAAACTGTAGTTCACTATTCAATATTCCATTTGAAGCTAATACAGTATAAATATACTAAATTGCAAGTTCATCATTATGAATATATAGTTGCAGTGCCCATGACAGGTATATGTGAGGAAACTAGAAGAAAATGAATCTTAATTGAGAGGAGAGGGAATTTTAAACTGACTGCATTAAGGAGCTTGTTCTTTTATAAAATTGGAGGCTTTTGTCGGAGTGTTTTTTTTTTTCGAACAATCAGTTCACTCGAAAGATGAGAGGTGACTGATGAGCAAGCAAAAAAGCCAAAATGGCGCTTGAGAGAAGTGATTAAAAACTCTTTAAAGCAGAGGAGGTAAAAAACATTTTTTATTGCCACCTATTGCCGAAACATTTTTTGTTGCCACCTATTGAGGAAACACTGGTTTAATCCAAGTCAAGTCAAATCACCTTTATTTATATAGCACTTTAAAACAAAAAAGATTGTGTCAAAGCAACTGAACAACATCAATTGTGTCAAAGCAACTGAACAACATAATTAGGAAAAACCAGTGTGTCAATAATGCAAAATGACAGTTAAAAGGCAGTTCACATTAAATTCAGTGATGTCATCATCCAGCTCAGTTCAGTTTAAATAGTATCTTTGCAATTATTTTCAATCAAGTCAACGATATCACTTTAAATGAAGTGTCCCCAACTAAGCAAGCCAGAGGCGACAGTGGCAAGTAACCAAAACTCCATCAGTGAGAGAATGGAGAAAAAAACCTTGGGAGAAAGGTTCAGTCGGGGGCCAGCTCTCCTCTGGCCAGACGAAAATCCAGGAGTTCAGTTCCAGGCTGCAGCAACCGTCACATTGTGCAGAGGACTCATCTGGTTCCTGTGGTCTTTGTCCCGGTGGTCGTCTGAGATAAGGTCTTTAAAGGGGATCTGTATCTGGGGCTCATCTAGTTGTCCTGGTCTCCGCTGTGCTGATCCACTAGCTGATCTGGATACAAACTGGATTTGGTGGCTACGGTGACCTCGGAATAAGAGAGAAACAGACTAATATTAGCGTAGATGCCATTCTTCTAACGATGCAGCAAGTACATCGGGTGTTATGGGAAGTGTTCCTGGTTGCGGCTTACCTAATTAATGCAGCCTAAAAATCCTTTAAAAACGGATTTGGATATTAGAAGCGTATTAGTATGGTACGTGTTAAGCCAGGTTAAAGAGATGGGTCTTAAATCTAGATTTAAACTGCAAGAGTGAGTCTGCCTCCCGAACAATGTTAGGTAGGTTATTCCAGAGTTTTAGGCGCTAAATAAGAAAAGGATCTATCGCCCAGCAGTTGATTTGATATTCTAGGTATTATCAAACAGCCAGAGTTTTGAGAACACAGTGGATTGTGGAGGACAAGGTAACAAGAGTTCATTCAATACTGAGGTGCTAAACCATTCAGGCTTTATAAGTAATCTGCTAAATTTTAAAATCTATATGTTTAATAGGTAACCAGTGCAGTGTTGACAAACCGGGCTAATATGGTCATACTTCCTGGTTCTAGTAAGAACTCTAGCTGCTGCATTTTTGGACTAACTGGAGTTTGTTTACTAAGCGTGCAGAACAACCACCCAACAGAGCATTACAATAGTCTAACCTTGAGGTCATAAACTCATGGAGGTAACATTTCTGCATTTGATATTGAGAGCTTAGGACGTAAATTTAGATATATTTTTTTAGATGGAAAAATGCAGTTTTACAAATGTTAGAAACGTGGCTTTCTGAGGAAAGATTGCTATCAAATAGCACACCTAGTTCCTAACTGATGACGAACGAATTGACAGAGCAGCCATCAAGTCTTAGACAGTGTTTCTAGCTAATTACATGCAAGTTTTAAGTCCTATAATTAACACCTCTTTTTTTCAGAATTTAGCAGTAAGAAATTACTTGTCATCCAGTTTTTATATCGACTATTGCATTCTGCTAGTTTTTTCAAATTGGTATGTTTCACAGGCGGCCGCGAAGAAATACAGAGCTGAGTATCATCAGCATAACAATGAAAGCTAACACCATGTCTCCTGATGATATCTCCCAAGGGTAACATGTAAAGTGTGAAGAGCAACAGCCCTAGTACTGAGCCTTGAGGTACTCCATACTGGACTTGTGATCGAGATAATACCTCTAAATTCACTGCTATGAATTGATGGCGGTCATATAAGTACGGTTTAAACCATGCTAATGCACCTCCATTAATGCCAACAAAGTTTTCTAGTCTATGCAAAAGAATGTTGTGGTCAATAGTATCGAATGCAGCGCTAAGATCCAATAGCACTAATAGAGAGATACAACCACGATCAGATGATAAGAGCAGATAATTTGTAACTCTAATTAGAGCCGTCTCAGTACTATGATATGGTCTAAATCCTTACTGGAAATCCTCACAGATACCATTTTTCTCTAAGAAGGAATATAATTGTGAGGATACTACCTTTTCTAGTATCTTGTACAGAAAGGTCGAGATCGGTCTGTAATTAACTGGTTCTTTGGGGTCAAGTTGTGGTTTTTTGATGAGAGGCTTAATAACAGTCAGTTTGAAGGTTTTGGGGACATATCCTAATGACAATGAGGAATTAATAATAGTCAGAAGAGGATCTATGACTTCTGAAAGCACCTCTTTTAGAAGCTTAGATGTAGTGTTGGGGGTAACGAGTTAAAAAGTAACGGATTACAGTAACTATATTACTTTTTTGGGTAACGAAAGTAAAGTAACGCATTACACTAATAATATTGGTAACTACACTACTTTACTAGACTATAGGAATGCGTTTTTCTGTGTTACACAAGCCGTGTTTGCCTGTGTGTAAAGTTCTGGGCTGGGTTTCCCAATAACGATTGATCTTAGCTTTTAAGAGCGTTTTCTACGAGTAATTTTACGATCGTTCGTTATTGTTTCATGTGCGTTTCCCAAAAATGCACGTAAATCAATCGCACGTAGCTGTGCTTAAGTGCTACTTAGGAGTCCCTATCCGTTTGTCAAGTGCTGAAACGTCACTTTAAAGAATGGCTCTTAATTGTAGTAACGATAGTTTATTGACACTAACCTAATGCTGCGTTCCAGACAGACAACTTGGATAATAATAACTATAATACAATACAATATTATGGGCCCTATCATATACCCAGCGCAATGCGATGCAAGGTCCAGCGCAAGTGTGTTTGCTAGTTTCAGTCCGGCGCCATTTGTCGCAATATCCCGTCCAGCGCCACGTCGTTTAATTAGCAAATGCATTTGTGCCCATTTGTGCGCCCATGGGCATGCCGGTCTAAAAGAGAGGTGTGTTCAGGCGCATTGCTGGCGCATTGCTTGCGCATTGCTGGCGCATTGCTATTTTAAGGAGCTGAAAATATACTGCGTCATAGACCAACTCAAACCTGGGCCGGGTTTCCAGATAACGATTGATCTTAGTGCTTAAGAGCATTTTCTACAAGTAATTTTACGATCGTTTCATTATTGTTTTCACGTGCGTTTCCCAACAATGCACGTAAAGCAATCACATGTTAGCTGTGCTTTAAGTGCTACTTAGGAGTCGCTTTCCGTTTGTCAAGTGCTGAAATGTCACCTTATAGAATAGCTCGTAACTGTAGTACAGGATCGTCTATTGACGTTAACCTAATGCTGCGTTCCAGACAGACAACTTGAATATAATAACTATAATACAATACAATATTATATTATATTGTAGTGTATAATATTATACTTTACATAATATATATATATATATATATATATATATAATATACTTTATATACAGTATAGAGAGAGAGAAAGAGAGACTTTTATTTCTGGGTCCAATACATAGCTGTTTTTCGTGCACTTCAGCAAGTCATTGACATATTTTTTACCCCCAGCCTTTCCTACATTACTTTTATTTGTTTTTTTTTTCAATCATTTAATTTAGATGTGTATTTAAATTTTTTTCTGCCCCTTTTAATTATTTCATTTATAAACTAAGAAAAAATAAAGAAAACGATCATAAATGTGTACAATAAAGCACAATCAAATCCTTATATTATAATCACATTGCACTTGAATAAAGTTAAAGGTGTAATCTGCAGATTGTCCTGCAGGTGACTGCATAAATCTGTCTTCTTACGATGCACTTAGGGCTTTACGATTACTCCAGAGCACTCGTAGATCTACAATGATTTTCAAGCACTACTTAAATTACGATGCTTTTGGGAAACAGACTGTAATATTAAGATCAGTTTTTTACGAACTTCTTATGCTTACGAAGCTTTTGGGAAACTCAGCCCAGGTCTAAAGTCTGGCGCAATGTTTTTTCTTTGTTATTTAAAGAGCGTGTTAGAATAGGCTGGTCCACAAAGCGCGTACACGCTGCTTATAAAACACAGGGAAGCACAGCAGCACACATGCCAAATATTAAAAATTAAAGGATTGCAATACATAAGATTTTTTTTGTAGGCTAATTAAATATAAAAATGCCTACATGTCATAAAGGATATTCATCGCATGTATCAGAATTAGGCTATCTATTTGCTCGCACACGAGCAGCTCCGTTTCATCTCGGAGACGGGCTTCTGTCTTTGCGCTTGCCAAATTCCGCCGTGTAAATAGCAAATCCGTCATGGCACAAGCACAACTGGCTCTTAAAGGGAATGGAAGATGAGACTCTGATATGTTTTATTGCCCGTTACGCCCCAAAAAAACACCCATTACTCATTAAGAGAATAGGGACAACCCGTTTAGACCATGCGCCCAGGGCACCAACTGTTTTTTTTTTCGTCGTTAAAATAGCAAAAGTGGATTGGGACACGCCCCGAGTGCACCTGCGCCATGCGCTTTACACTTTGCGTTTAGATCGTTAAAATAGGGCCCTATATTATATTATATTATAGTGTATAATATTATACTTTACATAATAATATATAATGTACTTTTTAGTACAGTAGAGAGAGAGAGAGAGAGAGAGAGAGAGATATTTCCGGGTCTAATACATACATAGCTGGTTTTCATGCACTTCAGCAAGTCATTGAGATATTTACATGCATTAAAATAAGGCTATTTTAGGAAAAAAAAAGAATAAATTAAGTTTGTTTTTATGCATTTACATAATTAGGCATGCTAAAACACAGAATTCCCGTAACAAATAAAACATATGGTAAGGAAAAAATAAAACATTTCATAGGCCTTAAACGTAATTTTTGTTAAAACTTTCAATAAATTGTTGTGCAAAATGTATAAGTGTGTATATTTAAATTAATTAGACATGCTTTTGGATTACACAATTAAATTGAACCATTAAAAAGGAGTTGAGATAAAACAGAAAAAAATGGAATCCAGAAAAATTAAAATGAAAAAAAAAAAAACCGGAATTTTGGAAAAGAATAAAACGGAATTTGGGAAAAATAAACGGATTTCATAGGGGCCTAAAAAAGTAAAGTAAAGTAATAAGTAGTGAAGTTACTTTTCAAATGCAGTAAAATAGTAAAGTAATCTCATTACAATTTACAGAAGTAACTAGTAAAACTAATTACATTTTTTGAGTCCAACGTACCCCAACACTGCTTAGATGGAATAGCTTTGTTGGATCAAGACCAAGATGACACATCATGAGGCTCGGCGTTCTCTCAATTTTTTGCAATTTTGCAGTATTTTTCCTGCTCATCTCGGTTCTGTTCGTACTGAACAGCTTTGGCTTAAACATCATACACCCCGACAGGAGCTTTTGGATACTGGTGAGTGAGACTTTTCCAGCAGTTTTATCACCAATCTTCGACTCATCCCTAGAGATCTCCAGAACACTCGAGGCTATGCACTCTACCCCTGGCCGGGCGGAAGTGCTCGCAGGCGGCGTCAAGATCGTAAACAAAGGCGGCGGGGGAAGCACAGAGGTCTAAGAGCTAAGCTAAAGCTAACACCGTTCCGGCTTTCTTTACCCCAGCATTTTCCTCGCTAATGTGCAGTAACTGGTGAACAAAATGGACGAGTTATGACTTTGCATCACCCACAGTAAGAGATTTTTTGGATTGCAATGTTATGGTTTTTTCACAGAAACATGGCTACACAGCGACGTACACCCAATAATGCTTATTGAGCTAGCCGGACGCTACACGCTCCGGGCAGATAGAACGGCAGATGACTCTGGCAAAACAAGAGGTGGTGGGACTGTGCATTTATGTCCACAAAGCTTGGTGTTCACGAACACTGTCATTGTTGGGAGACACTGCCACAGCTAACCTACAGTTTCTCATGATTAAATATAGAGCTTTCAATCTGTCGGTGGGAGTTCACTTCCACCATTATAACCCAGTCTATATTCCAACGGATTCTAATGCCAAGCTTGCTATGAACGAACTGCATGCGGCCATTAATAAACAACAGACTGCTCACCCGGAGGCTGCTTTTATTGTTGTGGTTGATTTTAATCACTCCAACTTAACCCTCTGGAGTCTAAGGGTATTTTTGGGGCCTGGAGAAGTTTTGTCATGCCCTGACATTTGTGCTTTTTTCAGTTTCTTATAAATATCTAAATGGCTAAAGTCTAATCTCACTGTAATCAGCACAAACTAGGCTATAATAATATGTGAGCAGCATGTATGTACTTGATTGTGTTTTTGAGAAAAAAAATGTTATGCGTGGTTATTGAAAAACACTAAAAATGTTAAATCACTTGAATAAGGCAATAAAACACATACAGAAAATTGGTTCCCAGGATTTTGAGAACTGGAGCTTGTAGACTAAATTTTTTTTTTCTAAATGATGTGAAACATCATCTTGTTTACTCACTTGCAGAAAACATGTATTGATTTAAATTTTCTAAGACACTTTTTGTTGGTGTAAAAGTCATATGCGAGTAGGCGTCAACTATCATGAATTCACACCTGAGAAGACCAAAAGACCTGCATAATGAGCTGCATAATGAGCCATTCAGTCAAGCTGTGTCACTGAGAGGGTTGAGTTACAATAAAGAACTGTGAGGACAAAATAAATGTATATAATTTTTAGGTTTGTAGTTTATATTTAGAATACATTTAATTATCCCACAACATAATTTAATATTCACTTGTGGGTGCAGTTAAACAGTTTATTAGGAAAATCAAAGCTGACTTTCAAACTGAATTTTTTGTATCATTACTCCAGTCACACAATCCTTCAGAAATCCTTTTAAACAATCTTATTTTCTACAAAAAAAACATTTATTTTGTTATTATTATTATTATTATTATTATTATTAATGTTGAAAAGAGCTGAGAATATTTTTTTTTTTTATGTTTTTAGGGGGGATAAATTGAAAGAACAGCAATGATTGTTACATTTGTTACAGTTACGTTTATTGGTTACATTTATATTATTACATCAAGCTTTTGAATGGTATAGTAGTGTATATTGTGTATTGAAACTTCATAATATTTAACTTGATTATACATTTAGTCAGGAATTATAGTTTGGGAAAAAGTCTTTGGAAAAAGTCTAACTAGTAAAATGTTTACACGTTATGTGAAAACTAGTACAAGTATATAAATAAATAAAAGAGACTTACTCATGTTTATGAACTCTGCTGAATAAAGTGCTTCCATTCTTTTTTCTGAGGAAATCCAAAATCTCAAATCCTCAACCACATCACATCATTTTGGGGTGAATTATGTCTTATTCCTCTCATCGCGAAGCAAACAGTAAAATAAAAAAAACTTGAAGAACAATCTCGCTGCGTTGTTTTCTGTTGTGTGGGCGTATTCAAAAGCCGCGCGCTTCAGTTAAACATTTGAATCTCAAAAGCGCGCTCGGCGCGGGGGCGTGGTCGCATATAGTATAACTCGCCTATGTCAAAAGTGTGACTTTTGTGTGTGCCGTTTTATTTTGCCTAAGTCCAAAGACAGTGAGACTTAAGCAATTTTACAAAGCTTTTCAAGATGGTAAGTTGCATCAAGAAGAACGAAAATCTACTCGGCCTCTGAAGTTAGGTTTCAGTTTTTTTGTGTTTTTCTGAGAAACTGAAAAAAATGACTTGGGCAATTATTTAGGAAGGTGATTGATATTCTCCACTCGATGTAAAATGGGATTTAGCATTTCTTCTAATGTCCGGGTTTATCTAGCAGTCATCGTGCGCTGAAAGGGTCTGGGAATATTCCCAAGGTTTTTTTTTTTTTTTTTTTTTTTTTCCGACCGCGAACGCCATGCCGGTGTTTCTGTCAAACTGCTAGCCATACCACGCCAGCGCAGTGGGAAAATAAAACTCACAATCCACTGGTTAGAAAGTACATTTACTGTAATTTTGTGCTACCTCAACGTGCAAATATTAATAGTTCACGTCTGGTCAATAGCTAAAGAACTAAAAAACCTATTACAAAAGAAAACAGACATATTCAGGTTTGTTTATTTCACCTCCCCGTTTTGAAATGTGTGTTTCGTATATGATGTACCACCTGGAATTATTCTATCAAAGCAGTTAGTATGTTGATGGTAGAATCATTTTACTTTTGCAGAACAGCGCCAATTTCATCAAAAATGTTATTGTTCGCGCTACGTAGCTCATCTTGACAGAACAGACTGAGCTATAATGTCACTTCAGCTGCATAATGGTGGTATCCATAATCCTAATCACAATTTTAACATAATTCTGTTCTCTTTGCAGCTGTTATTGGGATCTTGGGCTGAGGACTGTTCCACCTGTGTGAAGTAAGATCAACATTTAGGGATATTCACCAATTGCATTGTTTCATTGTAGGAGCATAAATAGTGAACGTCCTGTTTAATGCTAAGGTGTTGATATAGACCCTTTCAACAAGATAACAAAAACAATGCTTGAATGTTCTATTTTGTTCCCACTCTACTTCCCTCTGCATTAAGATAACATAGGGAATGTTAAAACGGAAGCCTTGTGGGAACAACTATGCTGATAATTGCAACTCTCTTGAAATGGTCTATAGTAATGGGCTGTTTTTTTTTTTTTACAGAATCCTCATGTCTTGTCTAGTTTTAATGACACACCAGGTTTGATGATGCTCTGGACTAGTAATGTAGAGCAAGAAAGTTAAGTTTTCTTATGCCCCCCATCTGTTAGCGTTAGCTGCCAGTTCGCAAAATTCGGTTTACGTTGTAAAATGCTGTTGTGTTGTTCTTCTATCTACTGGCAGCACTCGGTAGCTTCAAAAGAACAGGGGATATGGGCTGATGGACTCCAATTACTTGAAGCAGCATTTAAAATCTGGTTGTTTAACCCCAATCACTGGTTGGTGTCTGAAATGTTTTTTTTAGAGGAAATGAACAGAAAGACTGTGCCAGTTTCCAGCTCCACCATAAGACGGAGGACACGTGTAGATGTGGGAAAACGACTTGAACAAATTAGGGATGAGAATGACTATCTCAGTCTGACTGACATGGACACAGATAACTGATCTTCCAAAGGATGGCAGGACCCTCCTTAGGACAACAACTAAATATTCCATTCAAGAGAAGGCCAAGGGGAAAAATACTACTATTTTGGCACATCCATTCACTTAGTGCTACACTCAGCGGGTATGCACACACGCTAAATGATGGCTTAACCTTGAGGCTACAAATAAACATAGATGGGCTACCATTATTTAAAAGCTCAAGTGTTCAGCTGTGGCCCATCCTGGATCTCCTGCTCAGTGTCCCGATGAAAGAGCCTGTAGTGATCGCATTATACTCTGGAGAAAAAAAACCTTCATCAGCAAAAGAATTCCTCGAAGACTTCACCAAAGAATTAGTTCATCTGGAAAAGGGTTTCTGTTTCGAGGGAAAGACTTTGACCCTTAAACTTGATACAGTAATTTGTGACACACCGGCAAATGCATTTGTGAAACACACCAAAAGTCAACATGCCTACCATGCCTGCGATAAATGCACAAACCCTGGTAGACATGAACAAAGCCGAATGAGTTTTCCATGTAAAGATTATGCACTAAGGACGGATGAGTCTTTCAATGACAGGTTAGATGAGATACATCACCATGAGGGGCCACATGCATTTGAGGGTACTGGGGTTGGCATGGTGTCACAGTTTCCCCTAGATTACATGCACCTTGTGTGCTTAGGTATCGTTAGGCGCTTGCTCAATATGTGGCTTCGTGGTCCTCTGACTGTCCGTGTCCCTGCAACTATAGTTGAACAAATGTCCGTTAAATTGGTATCCATGAGGCCTTATATTCCGGTGGAGTTTGCCAGAAAGCCGCGATCTCTTAGAGAATTGGATCGCTGGAAGGCTACTGAGCTAAGGCAGTTTCTTTTGTACACTGGACCTGTAATGCTGGCCAGTTTTCTGGACAAAGACCTGTATCAGAATTTTATGCTTCTCTTCTCTGGTATCTCCATCTTAGCAAGCCCAACATTTTCCTACCTCACTGATTATGCTGACACTTTACTGAAGTCGTTTGTGCAGCACTTTGCTACACTTTATGGGAGACACAACGTTGTGTATAATGTACACTGCATAACCCATCTGGCAGGTGAAGTTCAGCAGCATGGTCACCTTGACTCCTTCTCTGCCTTCCCATATGAAAAATTATCTGCAGAAGATAAAAAACTGGTTAGAAAACCAGAATATCCTTTAGCACAGATCATTTGTCGTCTGTCAGAAGTAATTCGGGAGGTCACATTACCTGGCAGCACTTTAAGACGGCAGCATTTTGTGGGCCCTATTGTTGGGATGGCCATCAAGGCACAGTATGGCGAGATGTCCACTGAGAAGTGGACTCTCAGAACATCGACTGGTGATAACATCTTCAGGCTTGGAAATTACATTGTCTGCATCCAAAATATTGTGGAATGCATTGGGGGGGGGGCATTTTATGCAATATATAAGGAATATAGAAGGAAGTCATTGTTCTTTAGCTACCCCATTTAGCTTGGATACACTGAATATTTACATCATTTCAGAAAAATCTGAGATCATCAAGGCTGCCAAAGTTTCAGAGCTGGATGGGAAATGTGTCGCCCTGCCCCACAGGGAAGGTTTTGTGGCCTTTCCTCCTCTCCTGCATTAACATGCAAAAAATGCATTTCAATCAGTTTATTAGTTCAGACATTAATTAGTTAATTACTTCATTACATTAACATTAATTGATAGTTTTTGTTCATTGTTTTAGTACCAATCATAATCATAGCATGACTAGTTTAGATCAGGGTCTGAGGACTGACCAAAGTTTGACTTGCTGGCAGTGGCTGCATCAGAAAACGGGCTGATAAGTTGCTGTAAGTACTTTGCTGAAGTTAATCATCTTTCAGTTGTCAACTGTCAGTATCAGTGTTGTGCAAGTTGACACTTCATATGAGCCCCTATATTATCAAAATCAATAAAAACAAAATTTCAATTTTTTTCCACTAGATCTTCTTACTCTGACTCACAATAACTGTGCGTTCACACTTGTTTTCTTTTCTTGTCTTCTCCATTAAGATGTTCCATGTAGTTGAATTTGTCACCAATAAATCCATAGCAGTGGTGCCCCAAAGCTGGTACGAGGATGGTTGTGCATCGTGGCCAACTTATAACAGTGACGAAAGAATAAATAGGGCAGTAAAACATGGAGAGGAGCCACAGGATGACTGGCAGACACATGATGTCAGAATCATCAAATCATCTGGTATGCCAAATCTCAAAGTTGTTTCTTGGCAAAGTGGTTTTTACAAATCCTACACCTACAAATCCACTGCCACCACTGTTTAAAAGAATATGCCAACGTTTTATGAAATTGGGTTATTCACTGTCTCCCCTTGAGTAAGATAAGTGAGCAAAAACTTTTGTCACCTGCCGGACTAAGACAATGCATGCACGGAGACAAAAAAAATTTTTGCACACTTATCTAACTGTAGGGGAGACCGTGAATAATTAATTTCATAAAATGGTGGCATGTTCCTTTAAGACTCATGTCAAGCTCCATGTTTACCTTTCAGATACTTACATTGAGGCACGTCAAATCCTGAAGAAGGCTCTGACATGTAGCACCTCGGACCTCCAAACTGAGGATGAACAGGAACGGCCTGGGAGAAGGAGAACAACAGCGAAGTCCAGTGTTTTTTCCTTCATGTTACACATACAAACACTAACAACATATACTTTTATTAAAAAGAAAGAACAGAGATCAATGCCATGTTCAACCATTCTCTATCTGCTTTAAATGTTGATTTGCATGTAGATAAAGATCTTTTTTTTATTTTTTATTTAAACAGACATTTCTTTGGTGACACCGATATAGAGGAGGACTACCGACCCCCAAAGAGGTCCAAATCCGGGTCATCTGCTGGGACAAGTCACCAACTCCCTGCAAATAGTCTAGAGCTCTGTCAAAGTAAGAGTCAGAGAGTATTCATGTCCTAATAATTTCAAATAAGACAAAAATATACATATAAATTAAATGTGTTTTCTATTTCTCCACAACAAAAAAACACATACACAAACCACAAAATGACCCCCACTCACTACACGGAAGAGCAAGTTTAGTGGCAGTCTCCTTGTCACTAGCATGCTCAACAGACAGGCTGAGGAAGTCCTTTCTTCCCCGGTTCATCCAGCTTTTAGCTTTATCTGCTCTATGCATACTGAATATGTAGTCATCTTACAGTTGTCCTCTGTGAATGTTTCTTAAAGGGATAGTTCACCCAAAAATGAAAATTATGTCATTAATGACTCACCCTCATGTCGTTCCAAACCCGTGAGACCTCCGTTCATCTTCGGAACACAGTATAAGATATTTTACATTTAGTCCGAGAGCTTTCTGTTCCTCCATTGAGAATGTATGTACGGTATACTGTCCACTTCCAGAAAGGTAACAAAAACATCTTCAAAGTAGTCCATGTGACCTCAGAGGGTCCGTTAGAATTTTTCGAAGCATCGAAAATACATTTTGGTCCAAAAATATCAAAAACTACGACTTTATTCAGCATTTACTTCTCTCCCGGGTCTGTGATGAGCGCGTTTCACAGCACTGCAGTTTAGTGATATCCGGTTCGCGAACGAATCACACGGTGTAACCGGATCTTCTTGAACCAGTTCACCAAATCGAACTGAATCGTTTTGAAAACGTACACAGTACACTGACTGAACTGCTGACCGAGCCAGATAACGAACGAAACATTGACTCGTTCTCGAGTCAAGAACCGGTTGCATCGGTTTTCGGATCACCGGTAGTGATGGTAAGTTCTGTTCTTCTCCCACGAACCGGTTCTTTCGGACAGTTTGATTCAATAAACCGGTTGCCGAAAACGGTTCACCAGTTCTTTTGCGCTCGACGTAATGACTTCATTGGCGATGATTGCCCTTGATTCAAGCCTTCGATTTCCCCACGCTCATAACATTAGCACAGAATCAGTTCAGAATCAATCACCAAAAGAACCAGTTCGGTTGAGACGGGCTGTGTGTCAGTCTGAATCACGCATGCGCAGTATCATCAGCTCCTCGGTTCTCGAACCGGACGCGTCCGACAGAAACGGTTCTTGACTCTAGAACGAGTCAATGTTTCGTTCGTTATCTGGCTCGGTTCAGTCAGTGTACTGTTTGAGTAAATGAATTACTCCGGATATTGGTTTATTTGAACTCAGAGGGGGTGTCAGCCATGTTAAAAAAAGTTAACAGCTTAAGTCATTTGTGGATTAATGCTTATTGTTGACGCGAACCGTTTCAAACGATTCAGTTCGATTTGGTGAACTGGTTCAAGAAGATCCGGTTACATCGAGTGATTCGTTCGCGAACTGGATATCACTAAACTGCAGTGTTGTGAACGCGCTCATAACAGACCCGGGAGAGAAGTCAATGCTGAATAAAGTCGTAGTTTTTGATATTTTTGGACCAAAATGTATTTTCGATGCTTCAATAAATTCTAACGGACCCTCTGATGTCACATGAACTACTTTGAAGATGTTTTTATTACCTTTCTGGACGTGGACAGTATACCGTACATACATTCTCAATGGAGGAACAGAAAGCTCTCGGACTAAATGTAAAATATCTTATACTGTGTTCCGAAGATGAACGGAGGTCTCACGGGTTTGGAACGACATGAGGGTGAGTCATTAATGACATAATTTTCATTTTTGGGTGAACTATCCCTTTATTTTGGTGTGACTGTGTTGTGTATGTTGTATAAGATTGACACCAATATAACCTCCTCCCCCCCCCCCCCAACAACAACAACAACACAGTGTTTGGCAGAACTGCCCCTCCCCAACCACTACCACCACTACCACCACAAACACTCCTCTCTCAACCTGCACAATGCAACCAGCAACAACGGGGGCCAGAGGAGCCAAGCCAGGTCTACAGACCTACCTGGAGAGGTGGGAGACATGGCCCAGAAACCATTCCCTGCTCTGGTAAGAAATAACTGTAACTACAAGCTATAATACCTTGGCTTTAACCACAGGGGACACGGGGGGACTTAAGTGCATGGAATGGAGGGGGAATAATTATTCTATAATACTATGTATTCAACAGCTGCTCAGGTCCACATTTTAAGCCTGCTGGAGCACATTAAGCAGCAGCAGGACCAGCTGGTGGCCAAGGTCAATCACCTGAGCAGCAGGGTGCTCAACACCTCAACACCTCAAGAGCCAGAGTGTCCTGAATGCATTCAGCTGCCCATCGAATCACTGGAAGCGGTGGATGAGCTTGAAGCATTCCTGAAAGACGCTGCCAATGCAGCAGCCAAACAAAGAATGGTATGCTCCTGCCAGTCACTCAACTCTAATTGGTAAAGTGCTGGTGTGGTGGGTGTGGGGGGGGAGGTGGGGCAAAGATTGTCGTACAAGTTATTACATCAGGGCTTTATACCTTGTCTGTAATTTAAGGTGTTTTGTGACTTACTTTTAGATTTCTTCTTTGGCCACGATTGGTGGCCAAGATGTGAAGAGAGTGGCGTGGAACATCCTCTCTCGGATGTTCACTGAAGAAGTGGCCAAGACCATAAGCGGGAAGGGGGCAAACGGCAAGAGGGCATTCAGTCACATGTCGTCAAAGACACTGCTGTACCGTAAGTCACTTTAAGTATTCAGCTGCAACTGTAAACGGTGTTGCCAGATTGGGTTGAGTGATTTACGCCCAATCATGATCGAAAACCCGCCCCCTTCATTAAAAAATCCCCCCCAACAACGATTCTCTATAATTTAAAGGCTATTTTAATAATATGCAGACAACTTTGGGAGACAGAATAAAGACACAAGAATATAATTTTTATTTAAACAGCAATCACACACCTTTTAAAAATCCTAATCTGTCATTCATGAGAAACGAACAGTTCTATATCATAGAATGTCAGCAACAACTATTGTATGTTTCTGCCTGTTATTAGACGGGTGTGTAAATCGGATGGTTCGTCACGATATGATATGATATTGATAGGGGTGTAAATCGGATGGTTCGTCACGATACGATATGATATTGATTCTCATACCCAGCGATACAATATTTTCCGATACCTCAAAAAATTCTTTGATACGATTACGATTCGATTCAATACAGGAGTATATCGATCAATATATCAATATTTTGATATTATATATCTATTTTAAACAACCGTCTACATTTTTATTAACTCACAAATGCAACCAAAATATATAACAAGAACATTAATCTGAAAATTTTACATTCTGTACCTCAGTTGGGACATTCACAACAAAAATAAGCCTACACATTTTTTTTTAAATAATAAAATAAACAATTGGAAAAACAATTCTGGCTGCTACTATGGGCTCAGTGCTCAAAATCTTTTCTACAGATAACCAAATTACAAGCAATAGCAGAAAATAACTACAATACAACAAAGATATAAGTTCAATAAACAGTGCTTTTCAGGTTTTTTCAGGTACGCTACAGAAATGTAATAGGCTAATCAAATATAAAATAAATGCACAGTCTTCACTCTATAAATTAAATATAGATGAATAATTTCTGATGTTATAACGGTTATTTAGTCAGGAGCAGTGAGCACTTTTATTTTTCTTTGACAGCATTAGATTTATTATTAGTTTGCTTTCACATTACGAACGAAGCACGGATTTAATATGCTGATACACACGCCTTTTCTTTCTCAACTGTTTACGTTAAGACATATGCCTAACGACTGTGTTTACTAGGATATCCGTCAAAATGCGCATTTTGATTTAATTTTGTCTGTATTTATTCATCCATGCACAAAAAAGCAGAAGAGAGCTCTATTTAGTATTCACGCGGTCTAGACGCGGCTGTCAATGTGCGTGCGCACGCTTCAGATGTGTGCGCTGAAAACTTCTCACACAGCGCTCGACTGTTCCACCAACAATCCCGAGCGATCCCAATAACTGGGCAGCCCGGGCTTAAGTTATAAGTAGCCTACCAAATGCATGCTGAATTTAAAACCTCATTTTGTGCTTACAGGTGCTGTACGTGCAAATGGTTTGTGTCGCACAGCCATAGACACAGACATTCAACGATATGCCATAAGATGGTTTAACTTGGCTGCAGACCGTGGTGCGGTGAGGAGGCGCCTGACCAACCGTCTAACCAGGCTTGAGGCCGATGATTAGGCTACTTATGTTCATGTGTTCTTTTGTTAAATAAAATGTTTTATTTCTTTCAAATTGTTTCAGTTTTAATTTAAATAGTCTGTCGCAGGCTACATGTTGTTTTCCAATTCAGAGACCATGCCCTTTACAAATTCCATTGGCCTGTAGCCTAGTGTGTTTAAACCCCACCCACAATCAACTGCAAGATAGAATACAACCAACTTACTGCTCCTTTTCAATAATCCGACTTGCATTCCAATACTAAAAAAAAACTTATGTTTGCTACTTATGTCTCATGTCAACTGTAAATGGTTATGTACAACTTAACAGATACAAAACACATTCCCATTTCCCAGAATTCCATTATAATCAGAGAACATCTTCTCTCGTAGCACTTCTTACAACTAGTCTTGCTGATCCTAGCACTTAGAACTGACACTCTGTTTAAAAAACAGCACTCACTGATGCTCTTATTGTACTCTACCTTTTTTTTTTTTTTTTTAAATATAATTGTTGAGAGAATTGCCTTAAAAAGAAAACTATGTAGGCTAGCATGTTAGTCGCTTTGGTTAAAAATGCGTCAGCCAAATGTAATGCAGCCTAATGTATCACATACCAAAACCCAGAGACACTTGGATTTCACAGCTATTTCTCCTCCTGACATATTTAACAAGGCGCAGTGCAATCACGTTCACACACTGGATTCACTGCAAGAATTTTGGATGAGGAGGCAGTGTGGGGGAAAAAAGTGGCATTGCAGACGGAATTTTATGAACGGGTCCAAAACGGACCCGGGCCGGATACGATGCTCATATGACCGGGTCCAAAACGGACCCGGAGCGGATATGCGGCTCATTCGCAGATCCAAAGCGAAGCCGGGGCGGATGTACCCATTTATGTACGGATACGCAAAGGGACCGCAGCGGTGTCGGACCGGATCCGTGAGCCGCCACCGCAGTTTCGGATCCGCTTTCTGGATCCGTTCCGGAGTTCACCGTACCTCCGCGGCAGATGCGTTTCGTAGTCAGTTTGCTGTCTGGGATTAGAAGATAATGAAGGGAGATGTGTTTTCATATGGATTACTTTATCACAGAATATTTGTTTTCAGCAGCACTTGTTTAGTTTAAAAGTAGACATGTCAGGCTTTCTATAGATATCTCTCTCATGTCTCTTTGTTGAGTATTCACTGAGTTACAGTTCATTTTAATGACGCATTTGTAACTGAAGATCAGCGCAGACAAAGGCTGCAGACAGCACTCCTGGTTTGTTATCTTTATTTTATAAGTGCACAAAGTATTTGTTGTTATTATGTCTGTATACAAAAAAAGTAGACCCTTTACAGATTCGATTGATGTATTGCTATTATATGTACGATCAAAACTGAAAGTGTTATTTAAGTTCTTTTCGGGGTTATCAGGAGAAAATACCCCAAAACGCGTATACGCGTCTGGCGAGGCGCAGCGTGCAAAGACAGTGCTCCCCAAATTCCATCAGCATGTTTCCTGCCACACCAGAGGAGACAACACTTTGGATCATGTTTACACAAACATTGATGGAGCTTACACCGCGACCCCCCTCCCCCACCTCGGACAGTCTGATTACCTTTCTTTGTTTCTCACCCCTAAGTATTCACCCCTCATCAACCGTGTGAAGCCATCAGTGAGGACCATCAAAGTGTGGCCAACTGGAGCAGACTCTTCACTTCAGGACAGGTTTCAATACACGTACTGGAGTATGTTTGCTTCTCAGGCTGCCTGTGGCTCTCACACGGACATTGATATCTATACCTCCTCTGTACTGGATTACATCAACACCACCATTGACAGTGTCACAACAGAAAAACAGATCACAACATACCCTACCCAGAAGCCATGGATGAACAAGGAGGTGCGACTCCTGCTGAAAGCCTGCAACACTGCCTTCAGGTCAGATGACGCTCAGGCCTACAGCGAATCCAGGGCTAACCTGAAAAGGGGGCATAAAAAAGGCCAAGTACTGCTACAAGCTGAAGGTAGAGGAACACTTTTCCAACTCTGACCCCCGACGCATGTGGCAGGGCATCCAGGTCATCAACGACTACAAGTCAAGCAACTCTGCTACAACGCTCACAGACGTCTCCTTCCTTAACGAGCTAAATGACTTTTATGCTCACTTCAACAGCGACAACAAGGATACAGCCACCAAAATCACAAACTCAGCAAAACACCAGCCCCTCAAACTCACCTCCACAGATGTCCACAATGCATTGAGCCGGATCAATGCACGCAAGGCTGCTGGCCCGGACAGCATTCCTGGACGTGTGCAGAGCAGCTTGCAGGGGTCTTCACAGACATTTTTAACCTGTCCCTCACCCAAGCAACTGTGCCAACATGCTTTAAGTATATGCGCCACCACAGAGGTCGAATCTCAGTCTTTATCACCATCCTCCTCTTTGGGGACCTGATAGAAGTGATCCTAGATCTATATACAGTGACAAAATTACTCCAGAAATTATACTGGAGACCTTACATGATTGTACAGTTTTGGTCAGGGTTACATTTGTGTGGTTTTATCCTGCATCAGCTGGTAGCTCTAGAGGGGGGGTTGACACTGAAATATCCACAGTTTTCTTCTCATGTTTTGTCACGCCCCTGTTACATCATAATCTTTGTTCTTGTGCTTGCTTTTTCAATTGTGAATGCATTCATTTTCAACTATTGGATCCATGAATGCATGGATCCATTTGTAAATACGTACATTTCTTTATTTAGTCTCGGCACAAGTTTGGCTCCTCTGAGCTTATTGACTGTAATATTTACAATCACCTGTAAAGCCTCTTCCACTCCTGTCAGCAGAAACACACGTTCAGTGTTCACTGTTGCTGTTTTTACCTTTGTAATGCTGTACTTACCATTCATGTTGTTCATCTTTGTGAATTTAATCACGTGTGGAGTCCACATATCTTGGTATGTGATGTCTCTCTGTTTGATGAGTTTGAGAGTGATTTCAGACCCTATTCTGTGTGTTTTGGTCTGCAGAGGAAATCTCAGAGATGTTCAGACACCACAAACACACACACAGAACCCAAAACTGATGAGACATCAGTCTGAACTTGAATTTCTTCAGTCCTCGGGTCTCAATTTGCTCTTTTCAATCATTGTACTTTATTTTAGAGCTCCATTCAAAACAACATTAATTTTTTCTTTTGTGTTCCTATACCCTACTGCAATGGATCCAGCTTCAAGTAAAATCTAAATTTGTCATGTTCATCATCCATGATTGATTTAATCAGCAATTAAAAATATTGTACAAGGATGTTCACAGAGATCATTAACATTAGTTTGGTATTAAATGTAAATATATGAGCACCTCGCACAAATGACACATTACAGTCCTTGTGTCTTTTGCATGTTCACCTTGCAGTGAAATCATCACAATCACACATATATTGTAGAGACCAGAATCCGTTAATAAACATAACCACTTTTTAACAGTATAAAAAATTAGACCGGCAGAAAAATATCGAATGACATTTGTTACAAAATATCACATTGATTATTTTTTAAGATTCCTATCTTTAAACCTTACCTGCATGAATATGAGATTTACTGTAATATAATCATAAAAAAATACACTGTCAGACAGATAATTTTTCTTTTCTTGTTTGTTATGTGTCTTGCTCTTTCTTTCTCTCTCTCTTTTTTTGTGCTGCTGGTTTCTGGTTTTTGATCTCAACTGTCATATCTGAGCTCTGACTGTGGTTTTGGTAAGAGACTAGAGAATAATCTTTACTCAAACCATAATGTTTTACAAGTATTAAGAAAATTAAATTAAGTAAAACTAAAATTGTATTGTTTGTAGCACTTCTTTCAATGTAGTGTATTTATGCAAAGTGTAGTTTTCTTGGTCACCTGGTCTCATTGTTTATACATAGGTTTATTAGTAAGCTACGTAACATTTACAGGTCCAAAACTGTTGTTTTGATTGTGGCTGAAACAATTTAGATGCAATGAATCATTTAAAACAAACATTATTATGTATTTACAGCTTAAAAAGTTTAATTTGGATTGCAGCACACAAATAAAATCAATTACTTTTGTGATTTTATGTTGTGTTTTGGGTGTATTTTGTAGTTCTATTGTAAGTCACAGCATGATTGAGGAAAAAAAATTGTAGTTTTGGTTAACATTACGTTTACATAAAAATACAAATGAGATCATGTTGCTAAAAAGCCTTTAATGATGAAAAATGATGAAGAAACATGGATAATGCAATTCATATTTACATTTTACATGACATTTTTTATTATTATTATTATTATTTATGATACCTATACTAACAGGTGCAGAACTGTAGTGGAACTTTTTTCGCTGTGTTAACTGACATATTTTTTGATTCTTGTAAAAAAAAAAAAAAAAGAAGCCTGTTACTGAAACCACAGTCAGAGATTGAGATGAGAACTGCAACCACACTGAGCACAAACCACCAAATAAAACTGAAACCAGCAACCAGTGGAAGAGTAACACATTCTCACCCTAAAGGCGTCAAAGCTGAAGCTTGGTCAAGCGCCTCTGGTTTTTCCAACGCAATCTACATGGTTGTTCATAACTATTTTAAGTTTTGGTTATTTGTGGTTCATTCTTATGAATTTGTACAATCTTATTTGTATGTTTCTGTTCAATCTGCTTATGTCTCAGTGATGGTCACTTACCTTTTCTAAAAAACAATGTGTTTTGCATATCATTCACATTGCACAAATTCATAAAAAATAAATCACCACATTGCAGCTCAAATACGAATTTATTTTTTCAAAAGTAGTTCAGGGCCCATTTTCACAAAACATGTTATCTTATAACAGTTCTCCTAAATAGCAGTAAAAGACTTTAGCTAAGAGTTTTCTCTTAAACCTATTCACATATTCATATTGGTTGATATGTAAATGAGATGTTGCGTCTGGGTTCTTTAATTTGCACAATTGTTATTGAATCTTCAGCAGAAATTTCCACACCCATCAGCTCTTGAGCTATTTGCACTGTTTATTAAAACTGGCCCCTAGTATTAAAGCCATGTGTTTCCATCTGTTCCTTGTCTGGAATTGTTTGTAAATTGTTTTTATAATTAAAATTTATCCATGCATGCATCACATAACACATTAGATGGGTATAAGGTCTATACAGTTGCTCCTTTACACTTAAGGAAGATTAATGAAAACAGTCTGACACCATGGTATAATGAGCACACGCATAAAAAAGAGAGCAGCCCAGAAAATGGAGCACAGCTGGGAGGAAAACAAAACTAGAGGTATTTTGTATTGCTTGGCAGGATAGTAACCGATCCTACAGAAAAGCATTAAAAACCCCAAGATCTAATTACTTTTTGTCTTTTTTTAGAAGAAAACAAACATAACCCCAGGTATTTATTCAATACAGTGGCGAAATTAATGAAAAATAAAGCATCAACAAGGGTTGACATTTACCAACAGCACAGCAGTAATGACTTTATGAAATATTTTACTTCTAAGATTGATACTATTAGAGATAAAACTGTAACCATGCAGCTGTCAGCTATAGTATCACATCAGATAGTGTGCTATAGATCGCCCGAGGAACAATTCCACTCATTCTCTATTATAGGAGAGGAAGAATTGTATAAATTTGTTAAATCATCTAAACCAACAACATGTATGTTAGACCCTATTAGATTAGATTAGATTAGATTAGATTAGATTAGATTCAACTTTATTGTCATTTCACATGTAAGGTACAAGGCAACAAAATGCAGTTTAGCATCTAATCAGAAGTGCAATAAGCAGTAAGTACAGAATATACAAGGTCTACAATATGTTACAAATGTACAATAAATATACAGATAAGGCAGTAGTATGGACATAATTTACAGATTTTTTTATATATTATCAGCATGATACAGATAGGTGTGCTATGAACATACTATACAGATGGATTATGTAAAAGTGTATGTACATTATAAGCAGAAACTATGAACATATGAACATCATTTACACTAGTGCAATGGACAGAAAGGTGCATAGAAAATATTTCAGTGTGCAAATGGATTACTCTGGATTGAACAGACAGTAGTGCAAGTAATAACAAGTTTACAGTTTTTTGCTTGTTTGTAAATAAATAAATCAGATGTAGTGATGAGAATGGGGTGAGGAGTCTGTGTGTGGTGTGGGGGGGCGTTGGGGGGGTGTCAGAGGGCAGAGTTCAGTAAGGAGACAGCTGTAGGGAAAAAGCTGTTCCTGAATCTGCTGGTCCTTTGTCTGGAGGCTCCTGAAGCGCCTCCCGGAGGGCAGGAGGTGTTAAACATTCTGTGGTCAGGGTGGGAGGAGTCCTTAAGAATGCTGCAAGCTCGACGTAGACAGCGTTTCCTCTGGATGTCCTCAATAGCAGGAAGTGGTGTCCCTGTGATGCATTGGCCAGTTTTCACCACCCTCTGCAGTGCCTTGAGGTCAGCAATTGAGCAGTTCCCATACCAGACTGTGATGCAACTGGTCAGGATGCTCTCGATCGCCCACCGGTAGAAGTTCACCAGGATGGCTGAAGACAGCTGGTTCTCCTTCAGTGTCCTGATGAAGAAGAGGCGCTGGTGAGCCTTCTTGACCATGCTGGAGGTGTTTGTAGTCCAGGACAGGTCCTCCGAGATGGTGGTTGAAGCTGGAACTTGGCAGGAACTTGAAGCTGGAGACACGTTCAAAACCATCCCGTTAATGTGGATGGGGTCATGCGTGCTTCCTTTCCTTCTTCCTGAAGTCCACAATGAGCTCCACTGTCTTGCTGGTGTTAAGGAGCAGGTTACTGTCATCGCACCATGCGGCCAGGTGCTGTACCTCCTCCCTGTAGGCAGTCTCATCGTTGTCGCTGATGAGGCCAATCACCGTGGTGTCATCTGCAAACTTAATGATGGAGTTGGATCCATGCACAGGCCTGCAGTCGTGGGTGTAAAGGGAGTAAAAGAAATGGGCTCAGCACACAGCCCTGTGGTACGCCGGTGTTAAGTGTGATGGTGGTGGAGCAGGTGTGGCCTGACCTAACATGCTGAGGTCTGTTGGTCAGAAAGTCCATAATCCAGTTGCAGAGGGAGTTGTTAATGTCCAGGTCTCCAAGTTTAGTGGTCAGCTTGGAGGGAATGACAGTGTTAAATGCTGTGCTGAAGTCAACAAACAACAACCGTACATATGTGTTGTTATTATCCAAGTGTGTGAGTGCAGAGTGCAGCACTGTGCATACTGCATCCTCTGTGCTCCTATTTTTTATGGTAGGCAAATTGGTGTGGGTCCAGTGTGGGTGGGAGGCAGTCCTTGAGGTGTGCTAGGACCAGTCACTCAAAGCACTTCATAACAATAGATGTGAGTGCTACTGGTGGTAGTCATTCAGGCACATCGGGGAGGAGTGTTTCAGCACTGGCACAATGGATGTGGACGTGGTGCATATGACGAAAAGCCCAAACCAGAGCTGGCAGACCCACACAAACACTAGTGCTGTGGAAGATACCCAGTCTGATGTCTGAATCTGATGCAACAGCCATTTGATCTATATACAGATCTTTGTAGAAATGTCACGATCACTGTAGTTGTTTTTGTCCTCTTTGAGCACTTTGAGTTGCTGAAAAATAAATAATGTTAAAGAGTGATTTCCTGCATTTATTTGAAATAATTATATTTATTCTATGATCTGTCTGAATCATCATCAACAATACTGTGATCCATCACATTATGCTAACATTGTTTTCTACAGTATGCAGTATTTATACAGTACTATCAAGGGAAAACTGTGATGCTTTATATGTGAACCTCTGCCTTAAAGTCCAGCAGAGACTCTCTTCTCTTTATAGTTGTAAATGACTAAAAAAAATTTTTTAAAATATGAGTTGTTTCAGTGAATCTACTAGTTGAAGGCCTGCATGTGAGGCATTTGTTTCTCAAAGTAATGACTGATGTACAGTGATGCTGTATATCTGAATTTTAACATACATTCAAACATCCATACTTCCTACCACACAATTTTATGATTTAAAAGTAAGTTGTAATTTAAAAATAATAATATTATAAGTTCAATTATAGATGATCTAGTTTGTGGACTACACCTTAGGATGTTCATTGGTTTATCCTAAAACCCCAAAATTAACGCAAAACACTACATCAGGTTATTCTATTCTATTCTGTTCTATTCTATTCTATAATTTATTAAATATTAAATAATTGTGTTACATAAGTAAAAAATGTGGAGAAAGGATTCAGAAAGACATATTATTTTGTCATATAGTTCTACACCATTGTGCCTTTTCAATCAATCAAGAAAGCTGTTTTTATATGTAGCTCCTTGTGAAAAATAAATTCCCTTAACAGAAAGGAATGTGCACTTGTAGTGTACTTCAAATTTTACGGTTTTTCTCGATTGCTAAAACACTATAATCAGGCTTTTGAACTAAAATTTCAAAACCATAACGCCATTAAAAAAAAAAAAGCACACCCATTTCCCTAAACTATATAAACACTTTTCCCTGATTTGACACAAATTTGACAAATCCCCTATGTTTGTCAGTGCCTAAACCATGTGGTCATTTAGAAAGCATAGCATTCAATATAGTTCACTCAAGTCTGCAAAGTTTGAGCTCAATTAGCACACAATTACCCAAGTGGAAACACTAGTCAACATTCATCACACACCAACCACATATATATCACACATATATATTTAGATATAGAATTAAGTTATTTATAGATACATTCGATTCATTTTTGTTGCACCCCTGAAGTTTAACACAATGCTCAATTTTTCTACTTTTTCTTTTTTTTTTTTAATTTCAAAGAAGAAAGTCATACAGGTTTTGAAGGACACGAGGGTGAGGAAATTGTGAATCTGAAGTAAAACGTGACTTATTATATATACATATATAATGTAGAAAGATACTGGTGACTATCTGATATTATCCACTAAATTTCAAAACAAAATGCAATTCGTAACAGATTCATGAGGTCTTACCTGAAAAACACTGACACAGTAGCTGTCTTGAATTTAGTGTTGCATTCTTTCTTTCTTTCTTCTTTTTTCTATTCTTTCTTTTCTTTCTTTCCTTTCTTTCGCTCTCACTCTCTCCCCACCCCCACTGTAATAATGTACAGTGTGATGTACAATATATTTCAGTCTTTTTTAGTCAACATAATGAATCTACTTTTATTTATCACACAGGCATGTTTTTATTACATTGGTAGGCAAGCATTGAGGCGTTTTTATTATGCTGCTTGAGGTACGTATTGAGGCCGTTTAGAATTCAAATATCCGTTGAGTGTCGCAAAAGGTTAATGCTCTTATTGCAAATATCCTCTACACTAAACCCAAACCTAAACCTACCCGATAGTGTTAATAAATGCAAAAGTAAGACGACAACTTTCAGCTTTCAAATCACGCAGGATGTTAAAATTGTTTTGAAGTCATAAAATAACGTTCTGCAAGTAATTGTGTGAAAAATTAGCCTTTATTACAGTTTTTTCTTGATTGCTTAAACATATTTCTTGAAACTATGCCTCATATTCTCAAAACAGTAAACACAAATCCATAACGTCTCACCCAGTTACCCAAACAACCTATTTTCAGGTCAAAATGAAGCTCTACAATCAAAACCATTCACTCTTGCTGAAAAAACAAACTTTGCCCCTCAGGCATCACACACAAGCCCTCAAAAACATGCACACTACAACACAGTCTTAGACACTGGGGAGATAAAATCAAACAAAACTACAAAAACCAGTAATACGTTGTTGCTTGTGGTTCTCCCCCCTCAAGGGACATTTCACATGATGAACACGTGATGTACTGTACTGTTAATGTACTGTACAGTACAATACACCAAACAACAACAAAAAAATTAAAATGGTTTTAGAAGTCATGAAATAACGTTCTGCAAGTAATTTGTGTGAAAATTAGCCTTTATTAAACAAAACTCTGTACCTGTAAATCACACTTTGTGTGAAAAGGAATAAAAGTTGTCTGAGTTTTGCTGCCTCTAGTGTTCACTTCAACTGAAAACTGCAGTGAATCGTACAAATAGTTAAATGTTTTCAGTTTTGCAGAAATTAATGTAGAGGCACGTATTTCCAATGAGCCAAGGTTGGTTTTCTCCTTCATGTTTTTCTTTGTTTATTTATTTATTTTTACTTCAAATCAGTGTACAGAAAACTTGGATTGAGAGCTTTTAGCAGGCTACAGATTTTGACAGGAATAAATCCATTTCACCGTCAAACCAATCCAACGTCTGTCTCTCGCGTGATCTTATGCTAATTACCATATCAATGCAGTGTGAGAAGAGCAGCGATCAGATGACTTTGAAAATCATTAGTGAAACCACAGTCAGAGCTCAGATATGAGAGATGAGATCAAACCAAACCAGACAAACCAACAACCAGAAACCAGCAGTAGAAAACAGGAAGAAACGACAAAACACACAGACAGAACCAGAGAAGAAATCAACCTAGACTCAAAACATTCTTATGCCATGTAGAAATCTCCTGAATATATCTAGGTAAGACACATTTGTTTTTGATTGTTTTTTTCACTTTAATTCATTAAACATGAACTGACATGTAATACATATTAGAAAACAGGAATACTTTCAGCCTGATAATACTGAGTTGTTGTATGTTTAGCTGACATTAGGATATTTGACTTCAAGTTGCTCAGCATTTATTAAGCACAGATAGAATTTTTTTTAACTTGTTTATTCACTTGCATACAGTAGTCAACATTTGAATTGGACCAAGTTCATCACGGTTTACTTAAGACAGGAACGGGTATTGTTTTGGTTTTAGGACAACTTTGATTTCAGGTTTTGATCCACTTCAGATGTTGACTACTACATTTTCAGCTGAAAAATTGAATGAGATCAAAGAGAGACTGAAATATGAAAAATTATCCATTTGAATGGATGCTGCAAGCTGGCCTGCTGGAGATGAAGATCAGATGGTCCATCTTCACCATCATTAGTGTGTGTGCAGGTCTACCAGCTCTTGTTTGGTCTGTCAGAGATCTAATTCATCACAGAAAGAATGGACACCATATTTCAACCTTCATCATCCTCCTCCTCCTCACTGACTTTGCTGAGCTTCTCTTGAGTCCCTACATACTGATAAGACCTTTTCATAGATGAGATCTCCTTGTGTACAAATTGGACATGTTGGGTTTTTTGGGCTTTATGGTCTTCCTCAAGAGTCTGTGGACTCCTCTTAAACCAGCTGGTGGCGCTAGAGGGAATTCTCTCAGTGAAATATCCACTGTACACTGCTTCTGTTTTCTCTTCACCCTGTTTTAGAATTTTCTACATACTTGTTTTTCTCTGTATCTTTAGTAGTTCTATTTTTTTGCATTCTATGTATCCTAACCTTATTGTTCTTGTGTTGACTGTGTCAGTGATCACATGGATAATATCTTGTGGAGCTTCATGTTCTGCTGATCATCACTCTCACACATCCAGGAAACCAGATCATCATATTTTGGTTGTTTTCATATTCACTTTGCTGGTGCTTTATCTGCCAAATATTTTACCATTTATACCTCTTCCTACTTGAAATGTTTCTTTCTTCCTGATGAGTGTGAGATTGATTATAGATCCTCTCCTGTGTGTGCTGGTCTGCAGACAGAATCTCAGAATTCAAACATCACTAAAACCAGAAGGGACTAGTTTAGTCTGAGGAGGTCTGGTAAAATGGGCTGGTTGTGATGTCATGATATTTTGACAACATACAAGATATACTTAAAATGTTTAATAGAAGCACATGCTCTCATGATAACCATTAGACTGTAAAGTATAACAGTTATTAACTGTCTGCAGAACACATGCATTATGCTTCTTACACTTGCACACAAATGTTTTATATTTAATCTTTGTCCATCACTTTTATATTTCAATGTATATTCTCTGTCAGTGTATTTTATCATATAAAAGTAATCGTATTAAAGTGAATCTCAAATTCATATTCACGCTGTTGCAATGATCTTTACATGTATATCTCACACATAAACCGTATATGTGTAATTCACTGCGAAAACCCACTAATATAGTCATAAGGATTGGTTATGAATATAATATAGTCTCAGGGCTACAAAGAAAGATAGGTCTTGATTTGTGATAATTCATACTCTTACATGTTAAATTCTTCATCTAGGTAATTGTGGGTATTATTTTTTTTTTTATTATTTCACTAATTTCATGTTTAATGTATGATTTTGTTTTTGCCTATAACTTTGTGCATATTTTCAGAAATGACTTAAAGAGACTTTCTGACGATTCATACGCAGACATGCTGCTGTGATCATGCACAAATATGCATCATAAAATCCCCCCAAAACAGCAAGAGACATGACACAATGCAAATCAGTACTCATGCAGTGTGCTGTATTTCAGACTTACTCCATCAATAATACACCCATAACAAAGACAAGAAGTGCGACAATATAGGACTATGCTTGCTTGCTGTGTGTGTGTGGGGGGGGAGGGGGAAGTGGGGGTCTGCTTTGCTGGATGGCTTACTGGCTTCTTGCAGTGTGAACATGGTCAGTTGACCAGCTTTAACTCTAGTGTTTGATTATATGTATCTGCACTAGTGAAGCCCAGAAGATTTCATACAGTTTTAACTCCAAAATAATAGTAATAATATCTGTTCATGTTGTGCTGTGGTAATCTGTTTTTGCTATGCCCTTTTCTGCGTCATGGCTGATTTGTAGATTGTACATGCAAAAAATGAAGAAAATAATAATTATTAATTAATTAATTAAATATATATAAAGAATAATAATAAAAATGCAGTCTTTTGTTGTGTTTTTTTCCCCAATATTCCATTCATTTCATGTGGGCAATAATTTTGATTATGAGGACCACAAGTGGACTTGTAAGAAAAGCAACAGTGAACACTGAATGTGTGTTTTTTGCTAAGAGAAGTGGAAGAGACCAAAACTGGGAAATAATGCTAAGGTACCAGTATAATTTTGTCAGTATTTGTGTCACTATATATATATTGAGGAGAAGTTGTATCAGGTGACTGAGGAGGAGGAGGAGGATGAGGATGAAAGATGAGATATAGCCTCTGATCTTTCTGTGAAGCTGCAGAAGACAAAAAGCCCAAACCAGACCCGCACAAACACTAGTGAGGAGGAAGATACAATGTAAAAAGCAATTAGTTGAGTTTACTTAGAAAACCTGTAGAAACTGATTACCTCAAATTTCTCAAGCAAATTAGTTCATCAATTTTGAGTTGATTCAACTTACTACAACTTTGCATATATAACTTGTGTATTTGTTGTGGTAACTAGAAAACTTGAGTATTCATAACTCGCGCACACTCACAAATTTAAGATAAGTTTAGTACAAACAAAACAGTTAACTTAACGTGTCTGCTCGTTCACATTACTAGAAAATGTTTGGAAACTGATTACCTTAAATTTCTCAAGTAAGTTGTACTAAAAATTCTAAGTTATTAAAACAAGGACAGACAAAAGATTTTTGGCTCAACACTTTGACATTTATTTGTTCCATAAAACAAAGTTAAAACAATGTCATGCCTTCAAATCAACACACATACAATCAATGCCCCCTTTTTTGACATTTTAACCTTTTTTCACACAGTGGTGAAATACAGAATTGGACAACACAGTGAACACTCTGTAAACAAGTTTAGTACTGAACAAGTTTCCTAGATCTATGTATATTTAAACAGTGTTCTAAACTTTTTAACACCATTTCTAAAACCAACCACTTAACACTGTTAAGCAAACTGCACGTTTTCCAACAGGAAACAAAACATATTCTTCAGTTTTTTTAGTACTGAACAACTTTCCTATTTATTTTAAAGTTCTTTTAAAGACTAAACTATATTCTAAGACCAACTACTTAACATTAAGCAGACTGCTCATTTTCCAACAGGAAAAAAATACATTCTTCTTCGTAAAATCTAAATTCAGAACAACAACGTTACAGCAGCAGACGATTTTTCAGGGATTGTACTTCAGGTTTGAGAGACTTGTGACCAAGTGACAGAATCACCCTTTGAATGAAATCAAACGTGTTCTTCAGTACAGCAGAATAATCTAAATTCAGAGCATAAATGAGCCCCAAAAGCAGGCACATTGCTTTGGGAAGGTTTCCCAGATCATCCACTACAACTGTACCTTCCAAAATGATTGCAGTGGATGTGGCATCGAGGAATACCGTAGATTCTGATGAGTGAGTTGACGTTACCATTCAAGCCTGAGGCGCGTACTGGAATTATGCTTATTATGACTGTTATTAATTTAAATTTTATTAAGACCTGTAAAAACCTTTCTGTCGAGTGATGTATAGTTTATTGTGCATGCATATTATATTTAAAGTTGCTTAAGCGAAATCAAAGAGTTTATAAGACTGGTTTATTCTTTCTTTCTACTGTAGACATGTAGAACATATCCACGTTTGTGCACCATTGTCTGTGATGTGTGCTGTAGATGTGAAACTTTTAGGAAACTTATCAGAGTTGTAGGCTAGTGAATATTGTTCAGTCAGTCGTATCTGAGGATCTGCGAATGAAACTGTGACCACAAACACCATTAACTTAAGTGAATTATATGGCAATAATCAGCAATATGCGTTCACACAAATGACTTATTTGAATTTTTCATTGATTCAACATGGCACTATGTTGCTAGAAGAGAAATGCTTAGATTAGAAACATACTGCTTGATGACTTTGTTGGAAAGGGAATAAACCTGTGTGGTTTGTTTACCCCAGAATAACCTCTCTCTACCCCTATTAAAAATGTAAAATGTACCATCTTTTATTAAAGGTGAGATGTTGACAAGGAATTGTCACACTTTTTCAAACTGATTGCTCCTATAAAAAAGATTGGGAACATTTTATTTTAAGGACCAGTTCTCACTATTTGCTTATTAGCATGTATATTACTAGCATATTGGCGGTTCATTAGGTCTTATTAGACACATATTAATGCCTTATTCTACATGACCATATTTTAGATCTCTCTAAAAAAAGCTTCTTAAAACTCACAAAACTATGGAAAACTGTGCAAATTGTTGAATATTTGCCAGATCTCAGAAGACTCCTTGAGAACATTAAGTGTTCAGTGAGTGAAGGAAGATATAAGTATTCATTGGTGGACAGCCTTTTTTAGGTCTCTCCCAAGATGCTCAATTGGGTTTAAGTCAGGGATCTGGCTGGGCCATTCAAGAACAGTCACGGAGTTGTTGTGAAGCCACTCCTTCGTTATTTTAGCTGTGTGCTTAGGGTCATTGTCTTGTTGGAAGGTGAACCTTCGGCCCAGAGGTCCTGAGCACTCTGGAGAAGGTTTTCGTCCAATCAAGAAATGTACTTGGCCGCATTCATCTTTCCCTCGATTGCAACCAGTCGTCCTGTCCCTGCAGCTGAAAAACACACTCACAGCATGATGCTGCCACCACCATGCTTCACTGTTGGGACTGTATTGGACAGGTGGTGAGCAGTGCCTGGTTTTCTCCACACATACCACTTAGAATTAAGGTCAAAATGTTTTATTCTATCTTGGTCTCATCAGACCAGAGAATCTTATTTCTCTGTTTTTTTTTTTTTTCAAACTCCATGCAGGCTTTCATGTGTCTTGCACTGAGGAGAGGCTTCTGTCGGGCCACTCTGCCATAAAGCCCAGACTGGTGGAGGGCTGCAGTGATGGTTGACTTTCTACAACTTTCTCCCATCTCCTGACTACATCTCTGGAGCACAGCCACAGTGATCTTTGGGTTCTCTCTTTACCTCTCTCACCAAGGCTCTTCTCCCCCGATAGCTCAGTTTGGCCCAGACGGCCAGCTCTAGGAAGGGTTCTGGTCGTCCCAAATGTCTTCCATTTAAGGATTATGGAGGCCACTGAGCTCTTAGGAACCTTAAGTGCAGCAGAATTTTTTTTGTAACCTTGGCCAAATCTGTGCCTTGCCACAATTCTGTCTCTGAGCTCTTCAGGCACTTCCTTTGACCTCATGATTCTCATTTGCTCTGAGATGCACTGTGAGCTGTAAGGTCTTATATAGACAGGTGTGTGGCTTTCCTAATCAAGTCCAATCAGTATAATCAAACACAGCTGGACTCAGATGAAGTCATATAACCATCTCAAGGATGATCAGAAGAAATGGACAGCACCTGAGTTAAATATATGAGTGTCACAGCAAATGGTCTGAATACTTAGGACCATGTGATATTTCAGTTTTTCTTTTGTAATAAATCTGCAAAAATGTCAACAATTCTGTCAATATAGGGTGATGTGTGTACATTACTGAGGGAAAAAAATTAACTTAAATGATTTTAGCAAATGGCTGCAATATAACAAAGAGTGAAAATTTTAAGGGGGTCTGAATACTTTCCCTACCCACTGTATATGCAGTATATATACACTCACTGGCCACTTTATTACGTACACCTTGCTAGTACCGGGTTGGACCCTGTTTTGCCTTCAGAACTGCCTTAATTCTTTGTGGCATAGATTCAACAAGTTCTTGGAAACATTCCTCAGAGATTGTGGTCCATATTGACATGATAGCATCACGCAGTTGCTGCAGATTTGTCGGCTGCACATCCATGATACAAATCTCCCGTTCCACCACATCCAAAAGCTGCTCTATTGGATTGAGATCTGGTGACTGTGGAGGTTATTTGAGTAAAGTGAACTCATTGTCATGTTCAAGAAACCAATTTGAGTTTTGTGACATGGTGCATTATCCTGCTGGAAGTAGCCATCAGAAGATGGGTACACTGTAGTCATAAAGGGATGGACATGGTCAGCAACAATACTCAGGTAGGCTGTGACGTTTAAACCATGCTAAGTTGGTACTAAGGGGCCCAAAGTGTGCCAAGAAAATATCCCCCACACCATTACACCACCACCAGCAGCCTGAACCGCTGAGACAAGGCAGAATGGATTCATGCTTTTATGTTCTCTACGCCAAATTCTGACCCTACCATCTGAATGTTGCAGCAGAAATCGAGACTCATCAGACCAGGCAACATTTTTTCAATCTTCTATTGTCCAATTTTGGTGAGCCTGTGCGAATTGTAGCCTCCGTTTCCAGTTCTTAGCTGACAGGAGCGGCACTCGGTGTGGTCTTCTGCTGTTGTAGCCCATCTGCTTCAGGGTTTCGATGTATTGTGTGTTCAGAGATGGTATTCTGCATACCTTGGTTGTAACGAGTGGTTATTTGAGTTACTGTTGGCTTTCTGTCATCTCTAACCAGTCTGCCCATCCTTCTCTGACCTCCGACATCAACAAGGCATTGTCGTCCACACAACTGCCGCTCACTATATACTCTCTCTCATACCAACCACTCTAAACCCTAGAGATGGTTGGGCGTGAAAATCCCAGTAGATCAGCAGTTTTTTTAAATACTCAGATCAGCCCGTCTGGCACCAACAAATCCCCTTCCCACGTTCAAAGTTCACTTAAATCCCCTTTCTTCCCCATTCTGATGCTCGGTTTGAACTTCAGCAAGTCGTCTTCACCACATCTAGATGCCTAAATGCATTGAGTTGCTGCCCATGTGATTGCCTGATTAGCAATTTGTGTTACCAAGCAATTGAATAGGTTTACCTAATAAAGAGGCCGGTGAGTGTGTGTGTGTGTGTGTGTATATTTTACTGTGATTCAGGATGGCGCTAGTGTCTATGGTATGCCGTCTGTCTCTGCGTTGTCTTCTCAGTTTGTTATTTGCTATTGCTTTGTTTATTTGTATATGTTGTCAAGATGTCTCTGCCTTGCTCATCTATGATTGCCAAACACTTTATAATATTAGAACTAATAAAGATACCATGTCTGGAAGATATGTGTCGGGAAACCACCAGACTACTTGGATCCTTCCATTTTGTCTAATTTTAGACCTATATCTAAACTCCCCTTTTTATCGAAAGTCTTGGAGAGAGTTGTTCTTAATCAACTTCAGTCATTTATCAATGAATTTAGAATTAATGAAAATTTTCAGTCTGGTTTTAAGCCCCGTCACAGTACAGAAACTGCTCTTTTAAAAGTTTCTAATGATCTTCTACTTTTAACTGTGGGACTCTGGTAACTCTGCTGTTTTAGTCCTTTTGGATTTGACTGCAGCCTTTGATACGGTCAACCATTCTATTCTTTTATCTAGACTTGAACAGTGTGTCAGCATTAAGGGCATAGCCCTTAAATGGTTTCAATCATATTTGACAGACAGAAGTTTTTCTGTTCACCTTGGTGAATTTTCGACAATATGCTGCGCCTCTTTTTTGTGGCGTCCCTCAAGGGTCAGTATTGGGCCCTATGTTATTTCCTTTGTATATGCTGCTCTTGGGGTATATTTTTAGAAATATCACCTTCTACTGTTATGCAGATGATGTACAGATTTATTTGCCTGTCAAAACTAATGACAAAGCTTTATTTCTGTCATTACATAATAAGAGAGACTTAAAAGTATGGTTGGATCAGAACTTTCTTTGTCTTAATGAAAATAAGACTGAGATTGTTGTGTTTGGGTCGTCCTGGGGATTTAAGTGCTTGTGTAGATGCACTTGGTAATTTAGGTTTGTATGTTCGTCCATTTACCAAGGATCTTGGTGTGATTTTTGACAGTGCTTTTAAATTTGAAAAACAGATTAGTTCTGTTGTAAAAGCCAGTTTCTTTCAACTGAGACTGTTGGCTAAAGTCAAGCCCTACCTGCCACGTAAGGAGTTTGAAAGTGTAATTCATGCTTTTATAACATCTAGACTAGACTACTGTAACTCTTTATATGTTGGTCTGGATAAGTCATCTCTTCAATGCTTACAGTTAGTCCAAAATGCAGCAGCTGGGCTTTTGACTGGGACAAAAAGTATGAGCACATTACCCCTGTCCTAGCTTCACTACACTGGCTTCCTGTCCGCTTCAGGAATGATTTCAAGATTTTATTGTTTGTTTTTTAAGATTTTAAATGTGTTGGCGCCAGCCTATTTATCAGAGCTTTTACATGTCCACGCTCCCGTTAAAGCATTAAGGTCATCCAATCAGGTGCTCCTCAATGTTCCAAGAACTAGGTTAAAAAATAAAGGTGACCGAGCTTTTTCAGTGGTGGCACCTAATTTGTGGAATAGTTTACCTGTACACATAAGAACTGCTCAGACTGTTGGAATTTTTAAGTCATTTCTTAAGACACACTTGTATTCCTTGGCTTTTATATCGAGCTGAGCTGTGACATTGTGATGTTTTTACTGTATTTGTCTTATTTGTGTGTGACTCTTTATTTTTATTTTCTGGACATTGTTAAGCACTTTGGTCAACCATGGTTGTTTTTAAATGTGGTATATAAATAAACTGAACTGAACTGATATATATTTGTTTGTTTGTTTGTTTGTATACATTACTGACCCAGCCGCCTAGCTATAACAATTTGTCGTTAAATAATGGTCATAACACTTGTCAAAGTTGATCTGTTTCTTATTCCTGCACATTTCTCCTGCATACAACACATTTTACGAGAACTGATGATTTATGTAAATCAATGTATTTAGGTGGATTCAGTGATGTTGAATAATATTCTTGACTTGAGTGAAACTTATTTTAGATGTTACCATTTTTATGGTCATCTTTTTTTTTTTTTCAGTGCACTGGTTTCATGTTGTCAGTTTTCATCCTGTGGTTTGTGCTTAGTGTGGTTGTAGTTCTCGTCTCACAGCTCTGACTGTGGTTTAAGTAACATGACTTTTCACAAGAATCTGAAAATATGTCAGTGCAGGATAATGCTTCAGTATGCATATTGCATTAGTATCTTTTCTAACTTTATTTTTCCAAGTTTACATTTTACTTCTTTTTGTAATTTATAAGGCCTCTCAATTTGCTGACTTGTTTAAACATCTTACGCTCAAATGTACAGTTGTTGGTTAATCAGCTCCTGTTTCATTTACTGAAATGCACCCATTCAATCTGCTTGCATCACCACAAGAAATTATTTAAAACAACAGTATTTTTAATCCCAGTAAAGATGCATATTCCACACATTTATTAACAAAGATTATTTAAATTATTGTAAAGAATGTTCTTAAAACTCAATATAACTAAACTTTCATAGTTATGATAACCCTAAACTAGTCGTAAATCCCAAAAGGTAAGATGTTTAATGAATTTGAGTTGATTCACATATTAAGCACTATAAAAGATCAGATCTCTGAGGTGACACCAATAATAGATAAAGTAAACAACGACGGTCATGATTTTTATGTGATGTGACTTTTTTTCTAAATTCAGTATTCGATTTGATGTCAAGTGGGACAACATTTAACTTACAAAAAACGAGACATTTGATTATTAATATATACACACACATATATATATATACATACAAATTGAAAAAAATGTCTTATCCCATGAATGTGGGCAGCTAGTCATTTAATTTTTTTTTTAGAAAACTCTGAACCTTAAAGGTGTACTAAGCACCACAAGTACTTAGCGTTTTATCAACAGTAACCAATAGATCTGAGAGGAAATCTGCAAATTATTTTAGAAACTCAGTGTATGTCCCTGGCGGTCTAGTAGAACTTCAATACCTTGTCCAAAACTCAGAGGCACCCACACAATTGTACAAAATTAGCACATATTATAAACAAATATTATTCAAATCCTGTGTCCTTCACCCTGATCCAAATCCTTTCAATTAATACACATAGAATGTCTCGGTTACGTATGGTAACGAGGGTTACCATAAGTAACCGACATGTTCCCTTTCAGTCGGTCACGCTCTACCAAAGCGCCGTGGGGCTGCTGCCCCTTCCAGTGCCCTGTGCAAGCTGCCTGCGCCCCATTAGGTGTAGGCCGGGGCTCAGAACAAGTAGTTCCCCTCACCCACTGTCAAAGCACTACCTCACTGGTTGGGATTGGATAACACTGGGAAAACATACCCGTTCCGCTTGGAAAAAGCCACAACTCTACAACTCTACAAATATCTGTAAGCGAGGCACCATCAGCCAGTGCCCAGGAGGATGCAACACTTCTAGTTGAGTGAGCTCACAACCTGAATGGGCAGGGCACACCCTGTGCCTGATAAGCCAGGGTTATGGCATCCACAATCCAGTGGGCCATCCTCTGCTTAGAGACGGCATTCCCCTTCTGCTGGCCCCCGTAACAGACAAAGAGCTGGTCTGAGGTCCTAAAGCTTTGTGTCCGATCTACGTAGCATCTCAATGCTCGGATGGGACAGAGCAAAGTCAGGGCTGGGTCTGCCTCCTCCAGGGGAAGAGTTTGCAGGTTCACCACTTGGTTTTTGAAGGGTGTAGTGGGAACCTTTGGCACATAGCCGTGCCGAGGGCCTCTGGATTACCTGGGAGTCAGCCGGCCCAAACTCTAGGCATGAATCGTCGATTGAAAATGCATGCAGGTCCTCTACCCTCTTGATGGAGGCCAGTGCAAGCAGGAGCTGAATGCAAAGGCTCAAATGGGCCCTGCTATAGTGATTTTAGCACTAGTGTCAGGTCCCAAGAGGGTATAGAAGGGGGCCAGGAATGATTTAACCTCCTGGCCCCTCTAAGGAACCTGATGATGAGGTCATGCTTACCTAAAGACTTCCCATTCACGGGGTCATGGTACGCAGCAATAGCAGCAACCTGGACTTTGAGAGTGGAGGGAGACAGCCTTCGCTCCAGCCCATGCAGCAGAAAGAAAAGCACGACTGCAATCGGGCATTTTCGGGGGTCCTCTCGACGTAAAGAACACCACTCGATGAACAGGTTCCACTTCAAGGGGTAAGCTTGTCTCGTAGACGGTGCTCTTGCCGAAGTGATGGTGTTCCCTGCCTCCTGGGGTAGGTCACCTAGAACCTCCGCGTCCTGTCCAGGGACCAGACATGGAGTTTCCAAAGGTCTGGACGCAGGTGCCAAACGGTGCCCCGTCTCTGAGTCAGTAGATCCTTCCTCAGAAGAATCGGCCAAGGAGGGGCTGTCGCGAGGAGCACTAGTTCAGGGAACCAGGTCCGAGTGGGCCAATATGGCGCCACTAGTAAGACTTGCTCCTCATCCTCCCGGACTTTGCACAGTGTCTGTGCAAGAAGGCTCACTGGGGGAAACGCATATTTGGGTACCCCCTACTGCCACCTCAGTCAGAGAGCATCCGTGCTGTGTGTAGAACAACTGGCAGTGAGCGGTCTCTGGAGAACCAAACAGGTCTCCCTGAGCGGCTCCGAACCGTCCCCAAATCAGCTGGACCGTCAGGGATGGGTCAGTCGGCATTCTCCCGGGAGCATTGCTCGAGACAGCTCATCGGTTGTATGGTTGAGCAGGCCCGGAATGTGAACAGCATGAAGTGACCTCAGAACTTTCAACTCCAAAGGAGGAGGTGGGAGGGCGAGATGCGACATGTGACGGGAGTACAGACCACTTTATCAGTTGATGTACATAACGGTCGCTGTGTTGTCCATTCAGACCAGCACGTACTTGCCTTATAAGCGACCTTTGAGACGGTTCAAGGCAAGGCACACTGCTAACAACTCGCAATTGATGTGTCACTGCAGCTGCGGGGCCCGTCCAAACCCCTGAGATTGCATGCCCGCTGTACGTGGCCCCCCAGCCGGTGGTGGAGGCATCCGTGTAAACCACAGCATGCCTGGAGATCTGCTCTAGGGGCATCCCCCTGCCCGGAGAAATGCAAGATCTGACCAAGGGGTGAGGGTTTGGTGACAGGCCGGTATAACTTGGACCCGGTGAGTGCCGTGCTTCCACGCCCGCCTCAGGACTCGGTCATAAAGCCAGTGCTGGAGCGGTCTCATATGTAACAGGCGAACAGTGTAAGTGCCGCTGCAGCCGCCATATGCCCCAGGAGCCTCTGAAAAAGTTTCAGTGGGACCCCTGTCCTGCCCTTGAA
>NC_056609.1:21119074-21217812 GCF_018340385.1 Cyprinus carpio | reverse complement strand
CGTATTCAAGCAGGCTAGCACTGACCGCGCACGTTAGTTGACCCGAAGGCCCAACAGGCTGAGGTGCCGGAGCACCATGTCCCTGTGAAAGAGATCCTCTGCATTGGCGAGAGTTTGCTCTTTCCCCAGTTGACCCGAAGGCCCAACAGGCTGAGGTGCCGGAGCACCATGTCCCTGTGCTCGCACAACTGATCCCGAGATGCTAGTATCAGCCAATCAACTAGATAGTCGAGAATGCGAACACCCTGCTCACCAACTCCAACAATATCCACAACACAGACTTTAGACAAGAAATGGGGAGACAGGGACAGCCAGAAGGGCAGGACCTTGTACTGATATGCCCGTCCTTCGAATGCAAACCGCAGAAAAGGTCTGTGGCGCGGAAGGATCGATACATGAAAGTATGTGCCCTTCAGGTCGATCGCTGCAAACCAATCTCGGGGATGGACGCACACCAAGATGCGTTTCTGCATCAATATCTTGAACGGTAGCCAATGAAGGGCCCGGATAAAAACTAGCAGATCCAAGATCAGTCGTAACCCACCCCCTTTCTTGGGTATAATGAAGTAAGGGCTGTAAAACCCCATCCTCATATCGGCTGGAGGGACCGGCTCTATCGCGTCCTTCGCCAGTAGGATTGCAATCTCTACCCGCAGAACAGGGGCATCGGATGCTTTCACCTTAGTGAAGCTGATCCCGCTGAACTTGGGTGGACGCCGGACGAACTGAATCACATAGCCGAGGCTGATGGTGGGCAGAAGCCAGCGAGACGGGTTGTGTAGCGCTGACCAGGCGTTTAGAAACCTTACAAGCGGGACCAGTGGAACCACAGCCATACCCGCAGTGGGGCGACAGCGAGGTGGAACACAGGGACCCAACTCAGGCGGCTTGTGAGCGGACCAGAGAGGGGTGTGAGTGTAGGGTGCAAGGCTTACCTGGATCCACAGGTTGCCAGAGGGTGCGTGAGTAGGGCCTTCGTTGACGCTCTCAAACGGACCGCTGCTGCCATCTGGTGAAGGAGGAGGATGAGTATGGTCCGGTGCTTGGCTGTCCGCAACTCTCCATGCCCTCCTGGGACCTAGAGATAGAGAAAACCGCTCTCTTGTCGAGATTTCCAGATTCTTCCCCCGGCCCTCCTCCAGGGGAGGGAGAGATGCTTTCACCATCCCCCAGAAAGCAGCTACCTCTCTCTGGGACACACCGGCCGGGTATCTCTTGCTCTTCCGCTCACTGCCAGGTTTGACGCCAGGACGGGTGGGGCGGCCTGCCTATGCCCAGCTCTACGCCTCCACTTGCTTAATGTAGGGCATGAAGCTATTTAACAGGCAGTTACAAATGCATTAATACTGTTTTGATATTTTAAACATAAAACATTGAATACTGCTATTTGAAATTATATAAAAAAATAAAAAGAAAAAAGAAATCAAAAAATACTGTAAATGTGAAATAAAAACTGCCAGTAGGTGGCAGCAAGTCACTGTTAATAAGTGAGTAATTGCAATTTAACTGAATCATTTAAATAAGTGATTCATTCAGGAACAAAACAGCTTCATGTTGTTCAGAGATGCAAATTGGTATTATACTTGTTTGGCGAAATAGAGCAAAAACAGTCAATATTGTGTCTAAAACTTGAATGTCTTAATATTAAATTCTTGTTTATTGAACTGCTGTATAAAATCAATTTCACATTTGTAATCATGCTGCTTTTTGGTCATTTGTGTGATACTGATTAACTATATGAAATGATATAAATAAATATATACATTTCTGCCCCCATATCTTTAATTTTGTGATCATTCTAAATGCAATTTAATAAACTGAATCATGCACTGAAAGAATGTGCATTGGTCTAACCTAGACCTAGACTTCATATAGCCTTAACTAGACTTTAGCTAACTTACATGTAGAACTCATGAGTCATGGATGTAAGCAAGACAATTGAACTATACTTGCCTTTTGTCTTGTGGATAACTAGCTGTAAATTGGGAGGCACAGGTATAGCTTAGTCTTTTGTTCATCAAAAAGACCCAAGGTTTTGGGAGACAACATATTTTGTAGACTTTCAATGCACAAACCAGAAACAACAATATCTGCTGAATGGAGAAGGGTTGACCATTCTCAAAACATAAAATATCCATTTAATTTCAATTTTCGTTTTTGTGTTTCAGAGAAAAAAATCAATGTTAAGGCATCTCTCCATTATGGACCATTCTGAAGCAGAATTTATACAAACACGTATAAAATGCTTTAAAAAAACTTTAACAGAGAGTCTAGAGGGTATAGGTCTGCCCCCCATGTAAGATTTTTCTAGTTACTTGCAGTTGTTCATTTAAGTCATTATTCAACTAACCGCATGTTTATATTAAATTAACATCTATAATCCATAATGAGCTTTAATATATTCCGCTCTCAAACACATGCATTAAGTTTTTCCATAAAGCACAAGCAGAAGTAGCCTAAAAACTGTGAAAAAGGAGACATTTAAATTATTTATTAATATATTAATGTTTTCTTGTCGACTGCTAGATGAAATTCACAGTGCTGACTCTCATCCCCACAGTATACTGTACGCGCCTTTAAAGAAAAATGCAACCTTAGATTACATAATGGCTTTCGTTTTGAATTGGTTAGTTTAAAAGAAGACATTTCAAGCTTTCTGTAGATATATTTCTCATGTATGTGAGACACCCCAATTTTAAGTTATTTTATCATCAGGAAAAAATTCGAATGATCGAGAGGGCGCCTCCCTGTCATGCATGCGCATTAATAATTTTTGCACAAACACTTGAATATGAATAATAATAGAGCACATTTCTTTTAGATTACATTATGGCATTAAAAATACTTCTTTATAAGTCTACATCCGAGACAGATGCAGTTATAACCTGTAAATTGAAGGCTATTTGACGTTTTAAAATGATCTAACGGCTGATGTCACTCCAAATCATTGATCATTAGTTGTCCTTGATCAAGATTTAATGGATGCATGACTCTTATAAACTTGTTTTAATAAATCTCTTTTGCATTAAATAATAAAGATTCAAAGCAGGTTAAGTTAAATATTATTGTAAAAATAATTATAAAATGCTATAGACTGCGAATAAGATAGCAGTTTCACATTTTGCACATGCATTACAAAGTGAATCATTTTTTACATGCAATTATCCAAAATAAAACCAATCAAGATTTGTATTGAAGTTAAAATACATAGACAAATAAGAATAAATGCTCCGCGTCACACTCAGCTTCATGTGCACTGTGCAAATCTTGCACTCTGATATTTTAAGGAATATGATACGCACCTGCATTTAAATGCGGCTGCACTTAGCAAATAAAGAAGGCTCCCTTTAAAATCACAGAAGTTTTCAATTAATGAAGCTCTTTTTTTACATCGTGTGCACTTTGTTGATTATAATGAGAGAACTTGAGTTTAAACGTTTATTAATCCGTCCATTCTTTAGAGTTTCAATGGTTTAGCTAAATTGCATTTCTTGTTGTAATTAGGCCTAAATAATGGGAGTGAAATTATACAGTGCCTCACGTTTTACTAAAATAAAGGAAATAATTTATAAAACACAATTTCTTAATCAGTGTGCAGACAGATATCTTTTTTCCAAGAAGTTATTTGTCAAAATAAAGGACAGGTAACGAATAACAAAGTATGTGCATGACAAAAATACATGTCGTTTTATTAAAATAATTTTAAAATATAAATTAAAATGTATTTATGACAAATATAGGCCTAATATGTGAGAATATTGACATTTTGCATATAAATCCATGTAGCCTAGCTCACTAAAATAGGCTACTACTTTTAATGTTTTTTAGTTTATGTAAATCAATGTATTTAGGTGGATTCAGTGATGTTGAATAATATTCTTGACTTGAGTGAAACTTATTTTAGATGTTACCATTTTTATGGTCATCTTTTTTTTTCAGTGCACTGGTTTCATGTTGTCAGTTTTATCCGGTGGTTTGTGCTTAGTGTGGTTGTAGTTCTCGTCTCACAGCTCTGACTGTGGTTTCAGTAACATGCCTTTTCACAAGAATCTGAAAATATGTCAGTGCATGATAATGCTTCAGTATGCATATTGCATTAGTATCTTTTCTAACTTCCTTTTTGTTTATTTTTCCAAGTTTACATTTTACTTCTTTGTAATTTATACTCTTCCTCAATGCTGACTTGTTTAAAATCTTACGCTCAAATGTACAGTTGTTGATTAATCAGGTCCTGTTTCATTTACTGAAATGCACTCATTCAATCTGCTTGCATCACCACAAGAAATTATTTAAAACAAAAACAGTATTTTTAATCCCAGTAAAGATGCATATTCCACACATTTCTTAAAGATTATTTGAATTCTTGTAAAGAATGTTCTTAAAACTCAATATAACTAAACTTTCATAGTTAGGATAATCTTAAACTTGTCTTAAATCTCAAAAGGTAAGATGTTTAATGAATTTGAGTTGTTTCACATATTAAGCACTATAACAGATGAGATCTCTGAGTTGACACCAATAATAGATAAAGTAAACAATGACGGTCATGATTATTATGTGATGTGACTTTTTTTTCTTAATTTAATTCTTTGTACAGAAGAGCATACTGGATTGCAAATTTAGTTTAAAATCTATAGTAAATTGATATGCACTTACCATAAAACATCAATCACTTACCAGTGTGTCAGAAAAAAAGGTGCCGCCTGAGGCAACTTGAAAATTAAGCGGGAGAATTTAAAATGGCATTGTAGCTATAAAAAAGTGATATAACTGTGCATGCTCATCATCCTTTGTTGGCTGTCCTAATAAAAAACTTAAAGTTGTTAGTTGACCCCACTTTAAATATTAATTTGGTCATACAAATTAGTCAAAGTTTTTTGTTATCCACTTGTTTGAGTTATCTCAACTTTTTAATGTTAAATAATTGAATAAAATTTAAAAACTGAGTTTGTAATACAAAACGTAAGTTGGATTGTGGGGCATCAGATTGTGTTTTTTAATTAATATTTTACATACACATTTATGCCAATTTGTAAAATTTCTGTCACTCTTGAGATAAAAACCACCATATAAAAATTACCAGAAACCAGCCAAATAAAAAAAAAAAATAATAATACAAATATATTTAAATACATAGATGTTTTAATAGGAATGAAATTAAAGTATATTTTAGTTTACCATAAAACATACGCAGGTCAAAACAGCACTCTGCAGTTCAATTAACTGCATTAAAAATCAATTTAAACTATACATTTTCATTTAATTGCAACTGACATCCAGTTAAGTGACTGTACACAGACATTTTGAGGGACAGGGGCTCAAGTGAAAAAAGGGCACTTCTCATATTTATTTATTTTTTATCCTAAACAAAACATTACATATATTAGGGGTGTGCGATATTGCTAAAAAAACATACCTCAATATTCTTGGGGATTTTATCGATAACGATAATTACAGGTGCTGGTCATATAATAAGAATATCATCAAAAAGTTGATTTATTTTATTAATTTCATTCAAAAAGTGAAACTTGTATATTACAGGTCCTTCTCAAAAAATTAGCATATTGTGAAAAAGTTCATTATTTTCCATAATGTAATGATAAAAATTAAACTTTCATATATTTTAGATTCATTGCACACCAACTGAAATATTTCAGGTCTTTTATTGTTTTAATACTGATGATTTTGGCATACAGCTCATGAAAACCCAAAATTCCTATCTTAAAAAATTTAGCATATTTCATCCGACCAATAAAAGAAAAGTGTTTTTAAATACAAAAAAAAGTCAACCTTTAAATAATTATGTTCAGTTATGCACTCAATACTTGGTCGGGATCCTTTTGCAGAAATGACTGCTTCAATGCGGCGTGGCATGGAGGCAATCAGCCTGTGGCACTGCTGAGGTGTTTATGGAGGCCCAGGATGCTTCGATAGCAGCCTTAAGCTCATCCAGAGTGTTGGGTCTTGCGTCTCTCAACTTTCTCTTCACAATATCCCACAGATTCTCTATGGGGTTCAGGTCAGGAGAGTTGGCAGGCCAATTGAGCACAGTAATACCATGGTCAGTAAACCATTTACCAGTGGTTTTGGCACTGTGAGCAGGTGCCAGGCTGGGAGTTTTTAAAAGCCTCAGGAATCTTTTGCAGGTGTTTAGAGTTAATTAGTTGATTCAGATGATTAGGGTAATAGCTCGTTTGGAGAACCTTTTCATGATATGCTAATTTTTTGAGATAGGAATTTTGGGTTTTCATGAGCTGTATGCCAAAATCATCAGTATTAAAACAATAAAAGACCTGAAATATTTCAGTTGGTGTGCAATGAATCTAAAATATATGAAAGTTTAATTTTTATCATTACATTATGAAAAATAATGAACTTTTTCACAATATGCTAATTTTTTGAGAAGGACCTGTATATTCATTCATTACACACAGAATGATATATTTAAAATGTTTATTTATTTTAATTTTGATGATTATAACTGACAACTAAGGAAAATCCCAAATTCAGTATCTCAGAAAATTAGAATATTGTGAAAAAGTTCAGTATTGAAGACACCTGGTGCCACACTTTAATCAGTTAATTAGCTCAAAACACCTGCAAAGCCTTTAAATGGTCTCTCAGTCTAGTTCTGTAGGCTACAGAATCATGGGGAAGACTGCTGAATTGACAGTTGTCCAAAAGACGACCATTGACACCTTGCACAAGGAGGGCAAGACACAAAAGGTCATTGCAAAAGAGGCTGGCTGTTCACAGAGCTCTGTGTCTAAAACGCAGAGCTCTGTGTAGAAAGGCATCAGAACTCAACAGCGTCTCAACATTTCCCGACCCGACCTATTTTGATTTTTTTATTTGTTTTGACAGGAAATATAATATAATATATTAGAAACGAATATTATATATATATATATATATATATATAATATTCGTTTCTTTAAAAAAAAAAGAAAAAAATATGAAAAAATATTCTTTTATTCTTTTGATTCTTTTATTTATTTATTTTTGCAAATACGGGTTATAGTGGCTAAGTATATGTGCATGGGAGTTTTATGCTCATAAAAAAAAAAAAAACGCAGTATAGCTATATTTAAGCTAACCAGGCCTCTCTACACTCCAGAGTCCCATGCCCAAAAGTTTAGTTTCTGTGTGTACATCCCTGATTTTAAATTTTAGTAATCTCTCACCAATTTATTTCCCCATGCACATGATAAATCCCGAAAAAGTGGAATTGAGGAGGAAGGTTACGCGTGGGGGCGTCGTCGTCCGGGATGTTGTTTATTGTTGCTTTGTTTTTGTGAGCATGTTCTAAGAAAAAAAAAAGAGGAAAATCAGTGTTAAATGAGGTAGCTTAAAAGCCCTATAGTCACTTGCGGTACAGAGATTTTTTTTTTTTTTTGGATTCTGTGTATCTAAAGCTAATATAACAGAGTCAGGACAGATTATCAAATGGTGTGAAGACAAAGGTATTGATGCAAGGAAAGCGTTTGTGCTTAGTAAGGTTTCTCTTGGTGTTACTGATGAGACTATGTATAAGGTACTGGATGAGGCTAAAGTTTTTGGTCCCTGTAAAATAAGAGGACGGTGTTTAGAACACGTCAGTAAAAGCCAGTTAGTTTTAGTCTAAACTATTAACGATATGACTAAGACTGACATACCTGAACAGTTACTAGCTGGAGATGAGTTTGGACCTTGGATAGTGAATGTTACTGAGACCCAGAGTGTTCATGTGACTGGTCAAAGAGACTTCCAGTCCAGGTTGCTGTCATTCTTAGCAAATGAAGGGAAGACACTAGCTGATGTCACAGGCTTACTAACCTCTGCTTCTGCTCTACCCACCGCTCCAGACCTGAACACAAAGCTGGTGAATGCCATCTCCTCACTAGTTGAAAAATGTCAAGCCACGCCTGTAGATGGACCGGGCTATCGCAAGCTACGCATGTTCTCAGGTATGAAACCCACTCCACATGGAGAAGAGGAGTATGATGCTTGGGCGGAACAGACCACCCACATGTTGGACGAGTGGTAGTGTTCTGATGTTGTCAAGAGACCGAGAGTAGCTGAGAGTCTTAAAGGGGCAGCAGCAGATATTGTCAGAGGTTTGAGAGTCACTAATCCCCAGGCCACTGCCAATGATTACCTTAAAGCCCTTGAAACAGCTTTTGGAACCACAGACAGTGCAGCTGATCTCATGGTGAGGTTTCGTAATACATTCCAGCAAGATGGTGAGAAATTATCAGCCTACTTACTCAGATTAGACAAGCTATTGCATGAAGGTGGCATTGAAGTGATTGATATGAACCGAGCACGCATTGATCAAGTTGCTAGAGGCTCTCTGCCACATGACCTCGTAGCCCTTCGCATAAGACTGACTTACAAACTCAAGCCTCCTCCCAGCTTTACTGAGTTGCTTCGGGATGTAAGAGAAGAAGAGGAGATGATCCTTGAAAGACCAAATGTACAGAAGGTTGCATCTTTAGCTATTAGTAAGCGTGCAGAGTGTGCTACAGCGTCAGTTGTACCTGTACTGCCAGAGCCTGCGCCAGTCCTGCAAGATACTGCAATAGAGAGTCTAAGGAAAGAATTTCAAGGTCTCAAGACTGATGTTGCACGCCTACTTTCTGCCTCTGTGACGGCATCAGCAAGTGTGGCACAGCAGGTAGACCAGAACCCCAGCCAGAAAGCTACTGGAAACTCATATGTACGTGTGAAGGAGAGAGCTCCCAAACCTCCGTATCGTGCTGATGTCTTTTGCTACAGATGTGGTGAAGATAGTCATTTCCAGAGGGAGTGTCCAAACCCATAAAATCTCAGAAAAGTCTCTTGTAAATAAAATAGCCAATGGGAAACTTTCCAGGGGGTCAGTAGAGGAACGGCCTGATGCTCCGGAGAAGATATGTTCCACAAAGTGTGACACGCTACCAGAAAAGCAGGCTAACTTGCCAGAGGGTTTAGTTGGACCTAGCGCTATTGTCTCAGTACAAATTGAGGGCATTTACGCCAAAGCTTTACTTGATAGCGAGTCCCAAGTTACCCTACTGTATCGCTCCTTTTATGACAAGTATCTGAAGCACCTGCCTTTGACCCCTATTGAGTGCCTGGAGATTTGGGGCCTCAGTGCAAAGGAGTATACATATAATGTATATATATGTGCTTGAAGCTTGAGTGTACTGGAGATGTAGTTGGAGTAGCTGACACCATAGAAACACTTGTGCTTGTGTGTCCAGATCCGTCATGACAGGGGATGTTTCCATTGTGGTTGGCACAAACACCTCTATAGTTCGAAGACTGTTCCATGCATGCAAAACACATGGAGGAGACAATTTTCTTAACACTCTGTCTGTTCATCCCGTAATAAAAGAAGCTTATGAGAAGTTTCGGGAAACTCCTGACGACACAGCTGAGAAAAAAAGAGGAACAATCTGGTTCACGCGAGACAAGCCTTTCACTCTGGCACCTGGCGGCGTTGCAACAGTCATTGGTATTCCAAAGTTTCCTGGAGGTCTCTCTAGCCAAGCTGTTCTTATAGACCGTCCAGAGGAGGATTGTTTTCCTGAAGAGCTTCTAGTCATGCCTGTTGTTGAAAAAGTCCACTGCTGTCCAATGTCGTCGCATCACAGTCACCATGAGAAATGTGTCCAGTCATACTGTGACATTAAAACGTGGAATTCCTATTGCTCATCTATTTCCTGTAGATGTAATAAATACAGTCCTTGAAAAGGAGGGCCCTAAGCTGCCAACACCTCAATTGTCCCCGTCCTCTTTCCACTTTGGTGACTCCCCTGTGCCTCCTGAGTGGAAGGAGCGACTGTGTCGAAAGATGATGGATAGAAAAGAGGTTTTCTCCTGCAGTGAGTTTGATGTGGGTTGTGCAAAGAGCACACAACACAGCATTCGTGTGACAGATGATAGACCTTTCAGAGAACGTTCTAGAAGGTTACCACCAGGTGATTTGGAGGATGTGAGGAAGCATCTGAATGATCTCAAAGAGGCCGGAATCATTTCAGACTCTAGAAGTCCCTATGCCTCTCCACTACATGAGGTTAAACAAAAAAAAACCGGCACCATACGTATGTGTGTTGACTATAGGACGTTAAACAGGAGAACGATTACAGACCAGTATACAGTCCCTCGCGTGGAAGATGCTTTGTCCTGCCTAGGTGGTTGCCAGTGGTTCAGTGTGCTTGACCTCAGAAGTGGCTATTATCAGATCCCTTTAGCTGCTGCTGATAAAGAAAAAACAGCATTCACTTGCCCAGCATGGTTTTATCAGTTTGAGCGGATGCCGCAAGGGATTTGTGGGGCCCTGGCCACATTTCAACGAATTATGGAAAGGACAGTTGGTGATATGAATCTACTGGAAGTGCTGGTGTATCTGGATGATGTGATCGTTTTTGGGAGAACGTTAGAGGAACATGAGCAGCGCCTTCTTAAAGTCCTCGACAGATTGAAGGAAGAAGGGTTAAAGATATCATTAGATAAATGTCAGTTCTGCTGCCTTTCTGTTACCTACCTTGGCCACATTGTGTCCAGAAATGGCATTGCTACAGACCCGGCAAAGATTGAAGCTGTGAAATCATGGCCACGCCCAGAAAATTATCACTGCTCTTCGTTCCTTCCTTGGTTTCTGTGGATATTACAGACGTTTTGTAAAAGATTTCTCCCGAGTCTGTTATCCACTCAACCAGTTGCTTCAGGGTTGCATTGTGGCTGGAAAGACAGGGAAAGGGGCAAAGAAAAATAAAGACATCAAAGAGCAGAGGAAAGCACAAGCAGGCACAGCAACAAAAGATTGGTACCATCCTTCTGAGACTTTTGGGGCTAGGTGGGACAAAGACTGTGAGAAAGCTTTTGAGGCTTTAAAGAGAAGTCTTACAGAGGCGCCTGTGCTGGCAATCGCCAACCCAAAACTGTCATATGTGCTGCATGTTGATGCGAGCAGAGAAGGATTGGGAGGTGTCCTCTATCAGGATCAGGGAGAAGGTTTGCGCCCAGTTGCTTTTGTTAGCAGAAGTCTCTCTCCAGCAGAAAAGAATTATCCCACGCATAAGCTCGAGTTTCTGGCTTTGAAATGGGCTGTTGTCAACAAGTTGCATGATTACCTCTATGGAGTCAAATTTGAGGTCCACACTGATAACAATCCATTAACGTATGTCTTAACTACAGCTAAATTGGACGCTACAGGGCATCGATGGTTGGCAGAATTGTCAACATATGATTTTAGTCTGAAGTATCGGCCTGGAAAACAGAACGTAGATGTGGATGCATTGTCACGTTGTCCTCATGCAAACCTCAATGCTTCTCATGAGGAGAAGGAAACACTGCTTGCCACCACAGTCCAAGCTGTCTGTCACATGTCCAAAGTCAGAGTACCTCACTGTCACGGGTGCAGAGTGGTAGATCTCATGGGCTCATCAAAAGACGCGGTGCCCAGAGCCTATTGCAACTTGTCATTTCTGAATACTCAGCAGTTGCCCAAATTGAGCGCAGCAGAAATCTCAAATTCTCAGCAGAAAGACCCGTGCATTGGAGAAGTGTGGCGTGCTATCATTCAGAAAAGTGCTAATCACGCCAACAAAGAGAAACATCCTGATGTCTCTGTTGTTAAAAGAGTGGGAGAAGCTAATGGTCAGAGACTCTGTGTTGTATAGAACGAGCCATCCACCAAACAAACCAGCTCGACGGCAGCTGTTGCTCCCACAAGAGTTCAGAACAACTGTGCTCCAGTCGTTGCATGACAAATCGGGCCATTTGGGGTTTGACAAGACATACGGCCTGATACGAGAGAGGTTTTACTGGCCCCGCATGAAAGTTCAGATTGAAAGGTACTGTAAGAGCTGTCCGAGGTGTATTCAGAGAAAGACGCTGCCTAAGAGAGTTGCTGAGCTGTCCCATCTTAACAGTGATGGACCGATGGATCTTGTCTGTATGGATTTTCTGACGATTGAGCCTGACTCCAGAAATATCTGCAATGTGCTCGTAGTTACAGATCATTACACGAGATATGCTCAAGCTTTTGCAACTAAAGATCAAAAGGCATCGACTGTCGCTAAGGTTCTGTGGGAACAGTACTTTGTCCACTATGGTCTGCCAAGAAGGGTGCACTCAGATCAAGGCAGGGATTTTGAAAGTCGCCTTATCCATGAACTGTTGAGCATGCTTGGCATAAAGAAATCCAGAACCACTCCCTACCACCCTCAGGGTGATCCACAGCCTGAGCGTTTTAACAGAACTCTTCTTGACATGCTTGGAGCCTTGGAAACACAAGACAAAATTAAATGGAGTAAACACCTCAGCCATCTTGTACATGCGTACAATTGCACAGTGAATGAGTCAACAGGCTATTCTCCATATTTTCTAATGTTTGGAAGGGAAGCCAGGCTGCCAGTAGACGTGACATTCGGGGTCTCAAGTGACGGCACCTCCACAAAATCCTATTTGAGGTATGTCAAAAACATGAAACGTGAGCTCCAAGCTGCCTATCAGTTGGCTGGGAGTATGGCAGAGAAGAAAAATGAAGGGAACAAGCAACGCTATGATCAGAGAGTTCGTTTCTGTCCATTAGATTCCGGGGACAGGGTCTTGATCCGAAACCTTGGTTTACAAGGGAAGCACAAGCTTGCTGATCGGTGGAAAGATACTCCTTACATTGTGGAGAGTCAACTGCCTGGTTTGCCCGTGTTCAAACTGAAGCCAGAGAGTGGACATGGCTCTGAAAAGATACTGCACCGCAATCACATTCTGCCGATCGGAAGGGAAGTGCAGCTGCGGCCTGAGATCAACAAGGAGCCCCCAAAACAAAGGAGAGCAAGCAGACGGCTCAAAGAAAAGAGAAAAGAGAACTATGATTCTCCTTGCTTACCAGCACCTGAACAGGATGATAAGATGGAGGCATCATCTGACTCCGAAGATGATGAGATGGGTTTATGGCATGACTATGTACCACGAGAGTTGCCAGGATCAGACCCTCAAAACATTGATCATGCTGAGCCTTTCGATCTGGATTTGGATCTGGCTGTTTTGACAAGTAACCCAGAAACGGATGAGACAACTGAAGAACCTGCTGCAGTGGAGGAGGATGACCATTTGGTACAAAATGTGACTGCAGAAATTGAGAAACGAGAAAGAGACGTTGAAATACGGACATCAGACGAAATAGCTGAGAGACTAGACAGTGTAACAGAAAGCTCTGACAAGACAACCCGACCTCAGAGACTAAAGAAAGCTCCAATCAGACTAACTTATGACTTGCTAGGGAACCCAACGTCAGTGGCAGTTGGTACACATAGTGCTACCGTAGTTGAGATTAATGACAAGAAAGAGGCCCCATCTCCTATTAAGAGATACAAAAGTTTTTTTTACAAGTGGATAGGTTAAAGGGAATGTTAATAATCTTTATAATAATTAATAATTATATAGTTATTATAATAGGTAATATTTTTTTTTTGTACCAGATATAGGATGTTAGACATGTCATGAGGGCATGACCATTTTTTTTGTGGGGGGAGAATGTAGCACCCTGCTAAATTTGTATATTGTTTATTTTGTGTTCTGTTAACAGAAATACAGTATATTCTGAAATATGGGCCAGTTTAATTGTTCTTGGTGTGTAGTACCTTTTTGTTATTAATAATTAATATTAATTCATATTTGTTATTGAGTTATAAAATTGTAAGGGGTTGAGATATCCTCTGTTGTGAGTAACCTTTGAACCCTCTGTCATTTTATTTTGCATTGGGTGGCTAGGTGTCAGTTTTGTTTGTTATCCAATCAGTGCCATCCAGAAAGCAGTTTGACAACCTACCGCGGTTTTGAGGGGGCGGGGGGGTGGGAACAAAAGAAAAAAGTTAGAGATAGCGACGAGCTAGTTAAGTGCGGGACGATTGCTTACTTGATTGATAATCACAGTTAAGAGCGGGGGGGAATTTGTTTTTTCCCGGGGGGTTTTTTTTTTGTTGTTTTTTTGTTTTCTTGTCAGTGTGTAATCCTGTTAAAACGGGAGAGTGAGTTTTGTTTTGGAGCTGGTTAAATCGGGCACGGAGATTCTACTGAAGAGGAGCTAACGCCATAGCCATGTGCGTCGGATGCGGCCATACATGTTGCTGTAGTAGATGTGCTCATGATTCGCGCTGATTCCGGAGGTGTCTGTTTGCACACGGACGGGTCGGAGGTTCAGGACGTGTTTCTTCACTGCGTATCTCACTACGGGACAGGACGGTTTGGACAGACGGTCACTATAATCTTCCTGTTTACCAAGGAACTGTGAGTACAGACAATATTCTTTGGAAAGATTTCAACTGAGCTCCAACAAGCGCGCCATCGTTGTGGTACCACAAAAAAAACTGAGACATAAGTAGAGGGGAAAAAAAAACCTGGGGTACTGTTCAGTTATTTTATTTACATTTTGAAAAGGAAATTGTCTTGGTTCTGAAAATGAATATGGTCCGTGTATCTTTTGGTCATTGGATTTTTTGTTTAATATTGAAAGTAGAAAAATGAGAAACGGCTCCTTTTTCGTTTTTAAATTTTTTGCAAAAAACGAAAAAACAAGAATTTGGCTTAATTTGTAGTTTTTTCTTTCAGGGGTAGAAAAATGAATAAACAGCTTGAATATTCGATTTCTACACGTGGGTGGGGAATTAAACGCCCCTTTCTGCTGATTGGTCAGACAAAAAAAAAAAAAAAAAAAAAAAAAAAAGTTCTTCTGTTCTTCTGCAGTTCCTCGCGGCAGAATACTAGTCCTCTGCTGCTGCTGGGGGGGATTTCATAACCTACCATATTTTCCAAACTGTAAAGTCACTTTTTAATCATGATATATACTGTGATTTATTCTAAAATGACTTAAATAATGCATTTAACGTCAAATAACCTTAATGTAGACTTTTTAAAATAGGCGCATCAAGCAGCCTACTAGCTGTGTATTGGTTCATGTTTTGCGCTAAAGCAGTGCATTCTGTTGTTTTCTTTATTTTTCAACGGGACGACATTTTGTAGTCATTTTGAATGTACACAAATAAAAATATGCATTTTACCATATGACTATAAATGACAACTTATTAAATTATTTCCCCTCTTGAGGAACAAATCCAGGTGAACATCAACTAATTCTCAATATTAATTAAATAAACTGTTTAGATTGCTGCATATTTCCTGTGCACTTCAATAGCTACTGGTCTGTGCTTGACAGTAGTCGCGTTTTTCTGTTTTATTTAACTAGGGTAACTAGTCAGATGTTGTTCTAAAGGCTTATTAGGTCTACTTTCTTTTTTCCGAAACAGACACACAAAAATGTCCTGCTCGCACTTACCCATTTAATGGCAGAGAACGGTGACTTTCACTTTTCATTCTTTAAGCGGATGCAAATCTGTTATAAAATAATATGCATCTCGTGGCGTATGCTATATTCCAAAACGTTCTGAAGGTATACATTAAGGTTTGGTGAGAAAACAAACCAAATGGCAATTAATTACATGTATGTAAATCTTGTGTTACATTCCTGTGTGCGAGTGCACAAGTGTCAGACTAAATCAGACTACAGTTACTTTTTTATAGATTACCTATTATTCACACAATAGAAATAAATGATTCATCGTATATTGATTCTCTCTAATTCCTCTTTTTTTTTTTTTAAATGTTCCTTTCTAAAATAGTCTACCGCTTATATACACTCAGAAAGTCTTCCAGTTTGTGGACATTCACACAGTTATCAGTCATTAATCCGGTGGCTATACAGCATTTGACCAATGGGTTTACAAAAATAATTTCAGGTTTAAGAAGTGTTTCAACATTGCATCAACTACTGATGAACGCATTATTTTTTATTTAAATGATCACTCAGTAGGTTAAGCATGTATTATTATGTATTATTGAAAGGCTTTTGTCTTTCAAACTCATTAAAATGCACAAATTCTCATTATTTCTTATTTGCAGACATTCTCAAACTCTTTGTCCTCTGAACCTCTTTCACCTAACATATTTACTTTAAAGGGGTGGTCAATCAGCAATTCTGTAAAAGACAATATCTCCCTTGCGTTAAACTTTGAGCATCGTAACTTTGCAGATGTTTTTTATGCTCAAACAGCAACATTACACACTAAAGTTAAAAAAAGTGTGTGTGTGTGTGTGTGTGTAAGAGAGAGAGAGAGAGGATACCCTCTGACCTATGTGTGTGTGTGTGTGTGTGTGTGGGTGTTAAGTACCCTCTGACATAGATGAATGGTCATATGGCACAAACAAATGAAGGTAAACGTAAAGCCCTAAGTGCATCGTAAAAAAAACAGATTTATGCGGTCACCTGCAGAACAATCGGCAGATTACACCTTTAACTTTATATTAACTTTATATTAAGTTAAGATAATCTGTCAATGACTTGCTGATACGTTATATATATATATATATATATATATATATATATATATATATATATATATATATATATATATATATATATATATATATATATATATATATATATATAGGCCTATATATATATATATAATAATTATTATTATATTATTATTATTATGTAAAGTACAATATTATACGTATAATGCAATATAATATAATATAATAAAAAAATCATTCATTCATTTATTCATTTCTATTTCGAACTATTAAAAATACAAAAGGAAAAAACACATAATAAATATACAAATGAGTAATATACAAAAACAAAAAACAAAACAAAAACAAATCAACAAATACAAATTTTTCCCCTTTGTTTTACATATATTCAACCTGTTCGAAAAAAAATAAAATAAAAAAATTAGAACTAAAAATTATATTATATTATATTATAGTTACTATATCCGAGTTGTCTGGAACACAGCATTAGGTTAACATTTTAATAACAGAGCGTGTACTACAGTTACGAACCATTCTAAGGTGACATTTCAGCACTTAACAAACGGATAGCGACCCCATAAGTAGTACTTAAGGCTCGGCTACGTGCGATTTGTTAAGTGCATTTTTGGGAAACGCACGTGAAACAATAACGAACCATCGCAAAATGACTCGTAGAAAACGCTCTTAAGCTCTAAGATCAATCGTTATCGGGAAACCCGGCCCAGGTTGTGTCGAGCCATTCATTTGTCTGGTTGTTTGATGAGAAAAAGATTAAATGTAGTTGCAATAAAAAAGTTTAAGAATCTGTACAACTGCTGCTGCAGCAGAGGACTAGTATTCTGCCGCGCGGAACTGCAGAAGGAATGATGACAGCATGGTTTGATCTTTTTTTTTTGTCTGACCAATCAGCAGAAAGGGGAGTTTAATTCCCGCCCACGTGTAGAAATCGAATATTCAAGCTGTTTATTCATTTTTCTAACCCTGAACGAAAAAACTAAAAATTAAGCCGAATTCTTGTTTTTCGTTTTTTTTGCAAAAAATTAAAAAACGAAAAAGGAGCTGTTTTTCATTTTTCTACTTACAAAATTAAACAAAAAATCAAATGACCAAAAGATACACGGACCGAATATAAATACATTTTGAGTTTAACATTCAATCTTTGGGGTCTGATATTTAAGTGTGTGCAATTGGTGTGATTCTTTTATTTATTTATTTTTGTAAATACGGGTTATAGTGGCTAAGTATATGTGCATGGGAGTTTTATGCTCATAAAAAAAACGCAGTATAGCTATATTTAAGCTAACCAGGCCTCTCCACACTCTAGCCAGAGTCGCATGCCCAAAAGTTTAGTTTATGTGTGTACATCCTGATTTTAAATTTTAGTAATCTCTCACCAATTCATTTCCCCATGCACATGATAAATCCCGAAAAAGTGGAATTGAGGAGGAGGGTTACACATATTTGTAATAAGGAGTTTAATTTCCAGCTTAAGCTATATGGTATATACACAAAACTTGATGATCTGAGATATCATCGCTCTGCTGCCGAATTTCAACGCCATTAACATCAATTCCATGTGACAGTATTAAGTCTAAAGTATTATTTCGACAGTGAGTAGGTCCTGACACGTGTTGTCTAACCCCAAAGAAGTTTAGAATGTCTATAAATGCTGATCCCAATGAATCTTTTTCATTATCAACATGGATATTAAAATCACCAACAATTAAGACTTTATCTACAGCCAGCACTAACACAGATAGAAAATCAGCAAATTCTTTAATAAAGTCTGCATTTAGACCAAGTGCCCACAAAAAAATATCCAATACAAACATCACAGGGGATTTATCATTAACACTTGTTTCTCTGTATAACGTTATATGAAGCACCATTACTTCAAACGAATCCTGACCTCTTAGAAATACTGAATACATAAGAAAATAATACAGGTTTGGAATTACATGAGGTTGAGTAAATAATGAAAGAGTTTAAATTTTTGGGTGAACTATCCCTTTAAAACTTGGCCAGTTTCTGAATTATTTTTTTAAGAGTGGAATTTTCTAAGGGGATTCTAAAGGGGATTTTTAATATAGTTAATTGGACATGATAGATCATTTTAACTGTATGTGTGTGACTCAAAATTCTGGTCTGACTTTTTTTTTTTTTTTTTTTTTGAAGCCAGCCCAGATATTACATTTACTAATCAAATTGTTCAGTAATTTGAGTATTTAAAATATATTTAAAAAAAACACCTATTTAAAAAGTCTCTATGCATCTGACATTCTTCTGTGATTATTAATTACAACTCAAGCAAGCATCTAACATAGTGTACCATTTATCCTACAGCATGCTATTAAATGCCCTTAAAAAAATTATGCATTTAGAAAAAGCACTGATTCAATTAACTGGGTGCAGCTGAAACCATTTTTTCCTTTTAAAAATAAATAAATAAACGCTAAGCGGCTGCCACTGAGATCACATGAACTCATTATTTTTAAAGAAATGTAGGGCAGTTCATCAACAATTCATGTTTATGTTAAAAGCTTTATGTAAGAGGCAAAAATTGCATCTTGTGACATGCATCATTTCCACTAATTATGAAATTAGCCAGAGTCCAGGAAGAGTATTTACTGAGGAGAATAGTGTGCAGACAATTTCAAGGGGGGCTGAATGCACATAAAATGCTGTCTTACAGTAAAACCTTGTCCTGCAGGCAACTGTCTTTTTCATTGTAAATTGGTTTTCACATTATGTGAATGCTGGACAGGGTGTCAAAAACGTTTGAAGAGATGTTGGAGATTTGAAAAAGAGTTCTGCATGAAATGTCAAAGAATCCAGCTGTTAAGACTATGAATTGTGCATGTAGAGACCACTTTTGGTCACATCTGTATCAAAAACAAATTTACACCTGAAACACAAAATGATTTTTGAGTGGGCTGATGCAGATTTGTTGACTAAAGGTACCAACAGAATGTAATTATTAAGATCATAGTGACTGCAGGTGAAGACGTAATAGATTGTGTATTTAATGATGTATGAAGCCAAAAAAAAGATATACTGAATTTATATGTATATATATCTGATATATAATGATATAAGGAAAATTTACATCGAAAAACTAACATTTTGGGACCGCACACAAAATATTACAATCTCTGTCAGTCAGTTTGGATACACATGCAGTTAACAGTATCCCTCAGCCATGTCCTAGTGTTTCCTGTGGCCTCTGTTCTGTGTCACAGCTCCCTCAATATACAGTAGGCACTGTGTGGACACAGAGAACAGCCACCTGGGCTTTTCACAGAGACTCATTAGACTCCTGCGATTCCATGGAAACTCTCTGGTGTTTAACATTGAGTTTGAGCTATGTGTCCATGAATTCTAAATCAGGTCCGGTGGTCTGGTTAGATCAGGTGCAGTTAAAGTAAGACACCTGCAGACACTCAAAAACATTGTTTCAATAATTGTCTAATTGCTTGATTTCAGCACAATTCTGTGTATTAGAATAGTTTCATTTCAGGCAAATAGTTTTTAGTGCATTCTAACCGCATTTTAGATGCAATTTGTAGCGCAATTTGAGCAATGCAGAGCCCAAGTCTATATATGAGCCAGAATGTGACTTGGCTCCTTAATGATCAGGTTATGGAAGATGTTTTATACATACTTTGACTTGTGCTCAGCTGTGGGGGCAAATCATACCAAGTACATTTGTAACCCCCAAAGCCAGAACGCGAAGTTTCTGTTTCCTTGGATCGCGTTCAAAACACACAGCCCATTCTGTCGAAGTCTGTGCTTCCAGGCTACCTTTGCATGAGCATTTTCAAGCTGGGAAAATTTGTAGCAGATGCCACCTGTCTCATCCAATCAGTCAGCCCGACGGTTAACCATCCACCTGATTTGTACAGCAGCCAAGCGTTGCCCTAAAAATGCTACAACGGGGTCAACTCGAGGTTTGTGTTTTACTGTAGCTCATGCAGAACACAAAAGGGGTCATCGTGAAAGTTTAAGGAACACATGTCAAATTTTATCACAAAAACAAGCTAAAACTATTGCAATTTCAGTACAATGACAGTGTTTCTTATGGATATTATATCTGCTGTAGGCACGAAGCATGGTTAGAAACCTGTTAGGTCACTAAGTTTTATCCCCAATAAGGTATTGCTTTCCTCCTGAGGGGAAAACTTTCATAATGGCTCATTATAGCATTTCAGGGTCTGAGAAAAATAGTAAATCTCAAAGAAAACACCGCTAATGTGACTGTTTTTCATTTTTCATGTTATCTGATAAGCTAGCTTTAGTAATTCATCAGGCCTGACAGGCAGAGGGAAGGTGCTGAAATGTGTATTAATGTAGCTCAGTTATGAGGAAATGAGCTGGAGTTGTAGCCAGCTCTGTGGTGGCGCACTGCGGCCTGCCAAGGGTGGAACGGACCTCTAACATGAGCTCCCCACGCTCGCCCTGTCCTTTCCAAACCGACACCGCTGACCTCAGGGTCCTTGATGACTCACTCTGACCAACAGAGGACAGCGCTGCCTTGCGGCAAGAAAACCCCCTCATTATCTCAGTATACAGGCACTGTTAAATAAATAGAAGGGCTGTGTTATCTGTTTGTGAATCTGTATCTGTTGCAATTACAAGATTATCTGTATCTGTGTTTGGATAGAACTGCATTTGGGCAGGCCTTAAACCAGAAATGATTCATAAAAATTCTACAAGCCTTAAAGAAAAACAAAGCTCAAAAGGTGTCCAGAAGCTTTAAACTGTAGGGTTTAAACATTAGTAAAATCTGGAAAACACTACATTTAAACAGCAAATAAAGCAGCAGGATTCTGATCTTGATCTACAGCAGAAATGCACTCTCTAATAAATACAGTAGCTGTGGCTGAAATTGTATACACTCTGAGTAAGGACTTACTCCGTAACTTGCTTCACAAATCCTCTCCCATGCATCATAGGATAGTAAAGTGTCTATTGGTTGTGTACTTCTGTAATAGTAAGTCATCCAGGTACTTTTCACCTAATTAATTCAGGCATACTACTTTTTTCACATCCTGTTTTAGCCTACTATACAGTTGGAAAGTATGTATACTTGGATGCAGCTAGTCTTTTGTTTGTTGCTGAATGAATAAACATTTTGAATGTTTTGATGGAATGATGACTCAGTGACTCACTCATAAGTACAGTCACTTGCTGCCTCCTATTGACATATCAACGTAACCTGCAAAATCATTTAAAATTCCCAACACTTGCAAACAGAAAGTTAAGTTTCATAAATGTTTTAATCATATTGGCTTCAAAGGCTTACTGCAATTTTAGATGTTCATTACAAGTATCAATTCATTTTTTTTCATAGTTTTGTAGAAGTAATTATCCTGTGCCTTTCTAAATATTATTATTATTATTATTATTATTATTATTATTATTATTATTATTATTATTATTATTATTATTTGCCATCAGGCAAATATTTTGCCCTTAGTCAAGTTCTAGAGGACCTTCCTCAACTAAAGCTGAAGAGTGTGAAAAAAGGCCTAGCTGAAGAGCGATCGGCAGGAGAATTCCCACTTGAACAAGGGACACCATGATGCACTTGTGACCTCATTCTGTCTGTGCTTAGCAAGAGTTAATCGAAGACATTTGTCTTTTGGCTGTCCCACTCTACACGTCCCACTCTGTGTTGACTGTTTCTGCACAAATCACAAGCCAATCATACTAGTAATACCAGCGCTGTTGGATAATTATCCCCCAGGGGACCATGGAAAACCTATGCTATGTACTTTCCTTCCCTTCCTGCCCTCTGTCAGGCTGAGCTGAGCGCATGGCATGTGGGTAAACAAGTGGCTTGAGTCCGTGCCCAGATGCCCTGGAAGCCTCATTTTGATAAGTCCCATTCGAGAGGCATTTTTCTCATTTCTCATTGGAAAAGAAGAACTTGTCAAGCAGAAACTTTACAACTAAAGTAATGATACTTCAGGGATATCCCCGCAAGACAAATAGACGAATAAAAGTTTATGCTTTAGACGTAAAGCTAATCTGCGTTGGAAAGCAATGTGTCCGTGCATTCGAATGGAGTCCGTGGCTCAGCTGCCAAGCCAGATGTCAAGGCCCCGCGTGAAGGATGTTGGACGTACAGATTACGGAGAATTATTTGGATTGCCCGTCAGGCCACGGAGCAGACACACATCTGTTTTTATTCAGGGATCTTGAACAATCTGTGCACTGCGCTGGCTCTGCAAGCGTGGAGCCTCGTCCCTCTGTGGGATTCACCTACCCTGAGAACAATACTCTGGACCTGCTTCTGATAGTATTTCAAAATGCCTAAAAGATAAGGCTGAAGCTTTGCACCCTCTTTCTCTCTTTGTAGAGGCTGTAATTTACGGTGTGCTCCTTAAATTAGAAGCACGCTGAAACGTTGGTCTCCCAAAAGGCCCATTTGTTCATCTCAGGATAAGCGAGGAACACCCGGGTCGAAAGCTCTTGGGGAGAGGCACGGCGAGAGGAGGTCTAGTTATTGTTGGGACGGCACTGTGATGAAGTGTTTAGAATTGTTTTTCCTCTTGGCCCTTTTTGTCACAAACTGTAAACTAGAGCGGTGATCAGCCAGGCCGTAAGTGTTTCCATCAGCGTTTCCTGGGTGAAAAGCAACGACCCTTCATAACATTGTTTGGCAGCCACTCCAACACTGTGTGATCTTGGAACCAAATCGCCAGGAAGAAAATATTTGCAGTCGGTAGGGCCTGCCTGCAGATTCACCAATTAGGGATAAAAAAAACACAAAACTGCTTATTTTCATTTTGATCGTTGATACTTATGTTTACTTTACAGCTCATATGAACAGTCCCAACAGTCTTCATTCCTATTTTCACAACCCAGGATGATGCTCTTATCTTTTGCAACCTAGGCTTTCCAAAAATAAAGTTTTTACACGTTCTACATTAAAACCAACATTTTTCAATGTTTTTGTCGCTTATTTTGCTACTTATGCTACTTTTCAAATAATGTTTATCTAAAGATTCATGTTTTACCCTTACACTTAAAATATGAAAATCCATTATAAAATGTGAATTATTCAAGTTATATTGATTGAATATAAATATAAAATGATAATATAAGCAGAAGTGAAATAAACCATTTTGATATTTTTAGTGATTTTACCCCTAATAAAGTTGTATCAAAAGTTGAAATGAGACATCTGATGTGTAAAAAAATCATCATTTGCATTCAAGCTGTAAGTTTGTCAAAATATGAATGTGAAAACGTATGCATCCATTGTTGGACATTGCACGTGAAAAATAGACTAATGAGAGTGTGAAAAGTGTATTATAGGTTTATTTTCTAATAGTAGTCTAAAGGACCAAAAGTGCCCATAATTGAAAAAACACTTTTACATTTACGTTACATTTGTTCTTAGCAGATGCTTTCTAAACAAATTGAATTCCAATACTGCACACAAATCACTCACAGCATGCAAAAACACGTTTTGAACACTTGTATGGTTAGTACTTCCAATCAAAATGCATTGGCACAATTTACAAACACTGGCAAGCTGAAAGGGTGAAGTAGTTCATTTAATGATTAAAGCCTCAATCAAACAAATGTTACACCACAATCACTCTGCAGTGAACCAAGACTGAGCAACGCAACACAAATCTCCTGATAACATCTTTCACAAGGTTTTTTTTTTTTTTTACCAAACAGATTTCTCCACGTGCTGCAAAAATTTTTTCTGCTTAAAAGCCAATAGGGATGTGATGAATTTATTAGATTTGAATGCTAAAAATGGCTGTTGATTATTTTGATTGGTTTAGATTATTTGCTTACTGGCATATAATTCTGAAGTGAAGTCAGCCCTCGCCTTACGTTTTCACATTACTAGTACTTTATACAGATTTCTTTACTTTTTGAATTTGAATACTTCTCTTGTATTATAAAAATGTCCATCATTGAAACAGTTATTATGAACATTGCAGAAGCATATCCTCTCTGGCTCTGCTTTACCCATGGTCGAGTCTTCCTGCACCATTTGAATCAAAAGTGCAATGTTGCAAAAGAAATAATAAAACACTTGAGTTGTCATCTTGTTGCCCAAATTGAATGATATGGATAAAAGGCAGTGTGCTAAAAATGGTAAGGAAATGCATATTTCTACTCAGTTGTCTGCGTGGGCTGCACGTGACAACAATCACAAACAGCGCGACTAGTGTGACTCTCAGGAGACAGTTCTTTAGGTGAATTTGACCTAAAAACAAATGAGCTGGATCAGTGCCGGTCCGAGCCTTTTGGGGGCCCTAAGCAGAATTTGATTTGGGGGCCCCCCTCCCACCACGTGGAGTCGCCTGTGCTTGAAGATTATTGACACAAATGTCACGCTATAATGTTACATTATAAATGAATACAGTGAGGTTAGGTATTAATACAAAATAAATAATAAAAAATTGATGCTTAAATAAAATACTTTACTCTTAAACTTCTGAATACAAACTGTCACAAAACATGAAATAAATAATTTGCAAATGTGCAAATGCAAATGTGCATTAAATGTGCAATCTTTTAAATAAAACCAAAATAGACAAACATTAATATAATCAAAAATAGCATGTTACAAAAAATAATGAAAGCAAACATAAGAACAGCAAGGGTTCAACAATGACAATTGTACAACAATGACCTTAAAATCGTTCCTTCCTAGCTTTTCTGGAGGCAAAGTCACTGATGACACCATTGTATGGTATTGCTTAGCCAACTTTGTTATTAATACTAATAACTGCAAGCCCACTTAGTCTTTCCTGGGCCATTGATGATCTCAAGTATGTTTTAATCAATTTGAGCTTGAAAAAGCTAATCTCTGCTGAGGCAACTGTCACAGGCAGAGTGCAGGCTATCCTGAGAGCTACCCAAAGATTTGGGTAAAGCTCACACATCTCATTTTGTGAGAGGTATGTGAGAAGCTCAAGCGCGGTCATCATAGTTTGGGGAAGTTCAGGAAGACTCTCAATCTCTACAGCCAGTGCGCTACCATCAATGCTGCACAAAACATACTGTAAATAATCATGAAAACATACCATTATCTTGCTCTTTTTTCTCCTCCTCTGTCCTTTTCTTCTTTCTCTTTTCGGCACCAGATTGATACATCCTTTTTTATGACATGGCTTATCATTTATTACAGTGACGCGCACTTGCGCGCCGGCGCGAACTGTCAATGCATGCGAGGTGTCTATGCGCAATTGCGCATGACTCAAACACTAGCGGACACAGCAGCAGTTGTCGGCAAATCAGAATTTTCTTGTCTTGAATTATTCATTCATTCATTCATTTATATCACTTGTTTAAGTTATTTAATTTAAAAAAAAAAAATAAAAAAAAAATAAAGGGGGCCCCAAGCAGCCACTTAGTTCGCTTATGCCTCGGGCCGGCCCTGAGCTGGATTTCAAAAGGTACAAAAGGTACACTCTGAATAAATAGGTCTACTCTACTACTATGAATAATACTCTACTAGGGAAAGGATTCAGAACTGTTAATGAATCAGGGTCCGTTTTGCTGAGATTACCAACTGAAATTGTCGATGGTCAATAATAAAATGAAAAAAAAAAATATATGGATAAATGTTAACATGTAACTGAAACCTATACAACTATGATTTTTGTTGTAAAACCTGCAACTTTTAGTCAGCTCGTAGGTGAATTTATATTAGGTACAAATAGGGCACATAGGTTTGCATTTGATTTTGTCAAATTACACTGAAAAAGAGTTCAGACAATTGACAAAGTAAAAAACAAAAAAACAAAAAACCTTTTGACACTATGGAGCCCCGCACATGGCATGCAGGATAAAATAGTAGGCTAAATCGTGCGCACAATTTACTAATTCGTTCCCTCAATGTACTAAAATTTACAATGTACAATGTACTAAAAGGCTAAATCGTGCGCACGATTTAGCAAATCGAGGGAACGAATTAGTAAACCGTACGCACAATTTATAAATCTAGTGAACGAAACAGTAAATCGAGGGAACGCAATAGTAATCGTTTGCACGTTTTAGTACACTGAGGGAACGAATTAGTAAATCGTGCGCACAATTTATTTATTTTTTCTTGCATGTCATGTGCGGGGCTCCGTATGACACTGTGCAACAGGGCATAACATCAAAAAGAGTCTTCAATGTGTTTCTGAAAACTTTAGGCCTAAGTGTCCTTATGTGGGTGATATGGGAATGAAAAAATTGTGATGCAACAATTTGTACTCTGCCAATATGACTTTCTCCCACATCTGTCATTGAAATAATTTTACATTTGTATTTCATTACACATTGATGATAGAGATCATGAGGTTAGATGTGCTCCATGTTTTTTGGTCATTTGTCAGCTAAATGAAGTCTTTCAGAGTAAGTGTAAGTAATATATTCTTGGGAAAAAATGAATCAATCACATTATGGGTACAGCTCTTCATGTGTGTTTATATATTCACCAGAGATCTTGCAATCTTTCTCTCTCAATGACCAAATAATCATCTCTGAGTGTGAAGCATCACCCTGTGTGTGTGTGTGTGTGTGTGTGTGTGTGTGAGTGAGTGAATGCCTGTATTGCCTTACACTAGATCAGTCCTTATCACCAGTGATCTCACATCAGTGCCAGATGCCTGACCGTGGTTAAAACGTCATAACAGCACTCTTGAGGGTCGTCCATCTCCAGGTTGTGGAGAAGTGTGTTTTCTGTCACCCTCGACTCTGTATGTATGTGTGTAACCACGGTGATGAACTCTGGTTCCTCCGCTGGGAGTTTCGAGTAAAGAAACCTTGAGGTGTTATTGCTCAGCGCTCACAGGAGGTGTGTGTCTTTGCGTGTGTTTTAAAAGGTGTTATTCTTTCATCCGTTGGGGAGTTGCTAAACTTTGTTCCTGAACCCTGATTTAAACCTTTGTAATCTTCCGTAATTACAGAAATATGTGTGCACTGTCTCAGCTGGAGATGGTATTGTGTTTCTTAAATTTGAACTTGTGGTCATCATGAGGAGAGATTTTGAACAGGGTGGAGTGTGATGATGAGATGTATTTAAACACCATTACTCCTGATGATGACTAATAGCAGAGGGATGAACATGTATCAGAAGGCTGCTGGCCTCCACATGAGCCCTCAGAACAGACATTTCTATGTGTCACTGATTTCCGCTGACACACTTTTTAAATTAGTAAATTTGTGTACATTATGTGTGTGTGTGTGTGTGTGTGTGTGTGTGTGTGTGTGTGTGTGTATGTGTGTGTATATATAATACAGTACTGTGCAAAATGCAATAGATGCTTATATTATATTATATTATATTATATTATATTATATTATATTATATTATATTATATTATATTATATTATATGAATTCATTTTTATGCTTTCTTTAAATACAGGCCTGATTTTAAATCACCCAAACCTTATATATATATATATATATATATATATATATATATATATATATATATATATATACACACATATATATATATATACACACATATATAAAAAAAAAAAAAAAAACATATAAAAAAAAAAATATAAAAAAAAAAACACACATATATATATATATACACACACATATATATATATACACACATATATATATATATACACACATATATACATATACACACATATATACATATATAACATATATACATACATACATATATATATATATATATACATATTTATATAACGTATATATATATAATATACATACATATATATATATATATATATATATATATATATATATATATATATATATATATATATATATATATATATATATATATATATATATATATATATATATATATATATATATATATATATATATATATATATATATATATATATATATATATATATATATATATATATATATATATATATATATATATATATATATATATATATATATATACATATATATATATATATATATATATATATATATATATGTACTGTATATTTGGTTACTAAAGTGCTACTCATCTGTAGGCTCATACATTATGACCCAGTACGGGGTCATGGAGTGTATTTTGCCTAGTTAATATTTGTTACATTTATTTCACTGTTTGGCATTGAACACAGACCCGACAGCAGGATTCTATCTTTCTTCTTTTCTTTCTTCTCTTTTGCCTATTAATATCATCACAGCAGCTCGGATCCACATAAACTTTGGCTCTTTTAATAGCTGCCATTTCTTTTATGTTTTTACTTTGACGTTATTTTCCAGAAACTGTAATAATTGAAAAAAAAAAAGAAAAAGAAAGAAAACTCTGCCGGGGAAACCAAAAAAATTGGCAATTGTTTTCATGTGACACAGCAGAGAGGGTGAGCCGTAAGCAATCCTTAAGTGTTTTCATGTCAGCTTACAGATTCTGTGAAGAGACGCCACAGCAAACTGTGAATGGGCGGAGAACAGCAAGGACTCCAGCTTTGACCTGAGGGGAAAAGCACAATCCTGCCAAGAATACAAAGAGTGCAGGATGACAACGACTATGCTGACCAATCCCACATTAAAAGCATCAGCCTGCTTGCATGGATGGAAAATGGATTGCCTCTGTGAGATCAAAACTCCAGTCTCCTGATGCAAGAGGTAATTTTGCATTTGCATGCTGAGGCTTTAGGGCCTTGTTAGTCCTCAGACAGATGTTGAAAAGTAGTAAACACCAGTGAATGCTCCAACACTGATCACTCACGCCTGTAAAATATATCAAAATGCTTTTAATAGAACTGGTGCACTTGACTCAGCTTTAACAGAGTCTTTGTAATGCTTCCTTTCCTCTAGATTAAATCAGTCTTTCTCCACCCCCTGGTATAATGATTGTGGTATTGAGTGTTTAAATTGCAGCATAATGAGAAGGCTGGAGGTGCAGTAGATCTCTGCATTCGTTTTGGTGGAATTATTTGGCCCCAGCCTCAAAGACGGGTTCACGTTTACGAGAGACTCTGGCACGGGCCTCTGGGGTCTAGTATAGGACTGCTGTTGTTTTTTTTGTAACAATGTGGGTGTGATTCCCCAGAGCAGTTTGACTTCTGAGAGAGGGAATGAGAATTCTGTGGAGCATGCAGACCAGTTAATGTAAGCCATGTTAGGGTAATAGTTATTTGTTTATGAGTGTGACTGAGTTGGTAACCTGATATTAGTGTGATTCAATCCGAGAAAAATTAGCATGTTCATTAATTCTAAGCAGGCAGGAAATCCTTTGCATTACATCACTAAGATCTGCTGTCATCATCCCTCAAGGCTCACTGGACATGTGTTTTTATCATGCATTAGAATGGTGAGACATCTCTGTGGTTGAGGACTGCTGTGTTATGGGCTTTTTTAATGTTTATGTCTATGATGTGTTTCGGAAGATGGTGTAAGCCTGTAAACTGCAAGTAATGGCCAAAACAAGAGGCATCGTAGAGTGTGTCATACACTCACACTTTCAAACTAAGTGAGTTCACATGCACTTTAGAAGTTTGGTTTCAGCCAGACTAACCAATGAATCATCAGTTTATTAATGTAAATGCCGTAGTCTGACTGAAATCTGTCCTGATTTTGCCAAGTTGAAAAACCTCAGATGCCCCATCTGATTTATGCTACATGTTTTTCAATAGAAATGACAGTTTGTCATACAGTCACACTCTGAAATTGTGTTTATGTGCACTTTAAAAGTTTGGTTTTAGTCTTTGTAAAACTTAAAACCATAGTTTAAAAACAGTCTAATTGCTTCATTTTTTGCAAAGTTGAAAAAACCTGAGGCACATAAATTTATACCACAGACTATTTTTTAATTAAAATGACAGAAAATTAGTTTGTCATACACTCACACTCTCAGACTAAATGTGTTTATGCACATCACAAGTTTGATTTCAGTCAGACTAAATCTTAAAAAAAAAAAAAAAAAAAAAAAAAAAAGTTTTTTTTTTGCATAGTTGAAAAAAAAAACCTGGAATACCTCATCCGATTTAGGCCGCACATTATTTTTCACTAGAAAGAACGGAAAATTAATTTGTAAACTCCAGAAATCTTAACCAGTTCATTTATCCGACATTTTGGCATATAAAACCAACAATAAAGGTCATACAAGGTTCTGACCTTCTTCTAAACTTCTCATGTAAAATGATAACAGCATCTGTGATGCTTTACTCTTCGAAATATTTCAACAATCAATTCGCCAAATCCACAAGCAGTAGAGCCAGGCAGTTCTCACTACACTTCCCAAACCGCAGGAACAAGCAGGTCCCTGGACTGCTCTGCATCTCTTGTCCTGACATCTCTATCCCACCCAGGCCTCTGACCAAAGCCCAAGCGGTTACAGCAGCTCTACGTTCCCTTCTGGTTGTGGAGTGAATGAAATAACAGTTTAAAATTCACCCACAGATCTCCAGGGAGTGACCGAATCCATGGATACCCAGATCCCGAACGAGGGAATGTGGGTGAAGAGGTTGTGAAATGCCTCAATAGAGTTGTTTTAAGCTCTTGGAAAATTCACATAATCTCTGTGCTCACCTTGTAAAACCACGCTTGGCACCTCAGTGCTAATGAGAAGCGACGTTTGTGTTGTGTCAAGTCAAAGCTGGATGCATAAAGGAGAGAAACAAGTTTATGTAGAGATTAGAGTTGATCCTTTAAGTGCAGCTGTCTGAACAAAGGTGCTTTATCGCTATTGAAGCTGGTTGGCGCTAATACTACATGCACTATCTTTCAGTAAAAGTGTGAAGACTCCAGGTCTGTCTGACAAAAGCCTGACTCTAAGTTACTCAACACATGTGAGCTTTTCTTCTCTACAATTGCACCTGCGGGTGAAGGTCTTTTTGAACATTTTTTCATTTTATTTTTGGACTTTTAAGGACATGACAGGGAGAAGAGAGGGGGGCAGTTAATGTTTTTCAGCATGCTGTATTTTATATTATTAATTGTACTATTGAAAGCTCTAGGAATATTATGACATTAAATTTCATTAAACATTAACATTAAATTAAATTTCATGTCATTCCAAAATAATATGATTTTTGTTTGAGGAAACAAGGATTTTGTTTTTTATAATGAAAGTTTGCAATGAACTTAGAAGAACAAAGAAGTTTGGCATATTTAAAAATTAAAACAAACAAATGTGCTTGAGATTTGAGAAGTGCAAGAGATTTTGAATTTGCTTTTATTTTTATATTTTCCGTTTTCATTCTCATTTTTTCACTTTATAATTTTTTATTACTGTATTCAGTTTTAGTAAACTTATTTTCAGTTAGTTTCTAAGGCAACATTTCATTTTCTTAAATTCTGTTTAAAGTTTTTTTTAAGTTTAAGTTTTGCATTAAATATTTACTTTATTTCAGCTTTATTTCAATTTTTCAATAGGTTTAGTTAACAATAGCGACACTGTTCTGCTTTTATGGTGCTTTTTTGACATTTCTGGAGCTTGCCTCTGCATGAGGCCTGATCACCATTCACTTTCACAGCTGTGGAAACATACTAAACTTCTCCTTTTGTGTTCCACGGGAGGAGGAAACCAGGTTTGGAATGACATGCAAGTGAGTAAATGAAATTTCATTTATAGGTCAACTATGTTTTTAAGCACTGGGCTCGTAGATGATTTTTTTTATGTTTTGATAGAAAATCGCAGATTCAAATGTGCAGCAAACATGAAAGTGTGTAGTAAAATTCACAGCCCTAAACAATGAGAATAAGTATAGCTGAAGAGTCTGTTGTGCATTAGACATCCAGGACCTACGGTTGGCGTGGCTGACACTAACAAGAGTCTCTGCAAGGCATGTGTAGCAGTCTTGAAGTCTTGGGAAGAGCACTAGTCAACACACACAAAGACAGGTGTCATACCAACTACAAAACCATTAAAATGGGGTTCTCAAAACCTCTTTTATCATACTGGCATGTTCCTTTAAAAACAAGCATGATCTCATGCTCCTCTATGCAGAGAGGACCAATACAGTGCTGTCACACAGACAGGAATCACTGCAGGGGTTCAGAGGACAGCCATGAGTCACTGTAATCAACACACAACACAGACTCTGCCATGATCTCACCTAAGGCTGAAATGTGACACGCTGATGCTCTTGTTATTTGGGTTGTTATGGCGAGAATGCGACAAACAGAAATAACAAAGTTGTGCTGTGCTTCCAAACCAATATGACTCTTTTCATGTCTGGAACCCAAAAGGAGAAATTCTAAAGAAAATCTTATGCAATCACAAATTTTGACTGAAGCCTTCAAGCTTATAAATGGATGAAAAAGCACCATTGTATAAAAGTAACATAAAAATAATCCATACAGCTTGTGTGCTATACTGTATATTTTAAGTGTTCTGCAGTGTGAGAAACATAACAAAATAGAAGGTTTTTTTTGTGTGTTTGTTTTTTATTGATAATCTCCAGTGAGAGCCACTGTGGCTGGATAATGGAATCTGTGAGTTAAATCAGTCTGATTAGTGAACAAATATTAAAACCTCTCATATGATCTGGGTCAAATGATTCATTAAAGGGGTCATATGATGCTGTTAAAAAGAACATTATTTTGTTTATTTGGTGTAATGAAATGTGTTTATGCGGTTTAAGGTTAAAAAAACCACATACTGTACATTATTGTTTCTCCTCTATGCCCCGCCTTATGAAACGCATACATTTTCACAAGGCTCATCTCTCTGAAAAGCGAGGTGTGCTGTGATTGGCCAGCTATCAAGCATGTTGTGATTGGCCGAATGCCTCAAGTGTGAGACGGAAATGTTAATCAAAAACAGCGGTCACCAAAATGTGGTGTGAAACATCCTGTGTTTCACAGAAGAAAGAAAATCAGGTTTGGAACAACAACAGGGTGTGTAAATGATGATTTTCAATTTTGGCTAAACTAACACTTTAAAGAGGTCATATGATGTGATTTCAAATCGCCTCTTAACATATTGTGAAGCCTTGTCTGGCCGGAGGCAAAAACAAAGTAGTTTCGCTTTCTCAACAGAACAACGTCACACACCGTGGCCTTGAGTGAGCAGAGGCCGGAGGCCTAGAGTGAGCCGCGGTCTAGAGTGATCCGCGGCGGGCTTGAATGAGCAGAGGTGGGCGGCTTGAGAATGGTGCGGCAGGTGGATTCTACAAAGGAGCGTACCTTGGTCTTGCAGCAACCACATGTGATGACCCCGGGCTGGACGCCGCTTCATCCACGGTGAAAGCTGATTCGGCGATCCACAGTGCAAAGTTGATGTATTTCCTCAGCGACCAGCACGGATCAGCTCTAGGCATGACAAAGCGGATATCCTCCTCTTTTGGAAGGCCAAACAAAGTAGTTTCGCTTTCGCAGTGAAACACACAGCGTCTATACGACACGGCGGCGGCAACAACAACAATACTACAACAAGAATAAAAGGTACGCCTTCTTTCTTTGCGTGAACATCTGGGCGGCGTTATACAAATCTTCCCACATACTGACATAGATATGTGGGGGTGTGTTAGAACAAGCCGTTTCAGGGGGACGTGGACAGGTCTCAAATTTTATAAAGAATATCTCTTTGGATTTGAGACTTTAGGAAAATTTGAAATCGCATCATATGACCCTTTTAAAGTGTTAGTTTAGCCAAAATTGAAAATCATAATTTACACACCTTGTTGTTGTTCCAAACCTGATTTTCTTTCTTCTGTGGGGTGGATGTTTTGCACCACATTTTGGTGACCGCTGTTTTTGATTTGTGTGGAGAAAATATAATGTGACCCTGGACCACAAAACCAGTCTTAAGTCGCTGGGGTATTTTTTTTAGCAATAGCCAAAAAAAACATTGTATGGGTCAAAATTAGCGATTTTTCTTTTATGCCAAAAATCATTAGGATATTAAGTAAAGATCATGTTCCATGAAGATATTTTGTAAATTTCCTACCATAAGTATATCAAAACTTGATTATTAATATGCATTGTTAAGAATTCATTTGGACAACTTCAAAGGTGATTTTCTTAATATTTAGATATTTTTGCACCCTTAGATTCCAGATTTTCAAGTAGTTGTATCTCGGCCAAATATTGTCAGATCCTAATAAACCATACATCAATGGGAGGCTTAATTATTCAGCTTTCAGAAAAAAATTAAGACATTTAAGACTGGTTTTGTGGTCCAAGGTCACAAATGTTAGAAGAAAGTCAGTCAAACAGCTTTGGAACAACATAAGGGTCAGTAAATGATGACAGAATTTTCATCTTGGTGAACTATTCCCTTTAAAATTTGATTCAAAAGAAAGATACATTGACATTGGACATTTTATGAACTCTAATGAATGTGTCAAGATGGATGTCAAGATTTTCAGTAAAGATTTTCAATCTGTCACACGAAAACAATCATATAGCTTCAAAATGTTACTTTCATGGTGTTTTGTGTCCTTTTTAAGCTTGAAAGTCCAATTTTATTGAAGTTACATGGAATAAAGCGACCAGCGTTTATCCTTTTGTGCTCCACGGAAGAAAGAAAGCTATATTGGTTTGGAACAACTCTTTTTTGGGGGGGTGAACAGTTCCTTTAAAATACCATAGTTAAAAGAAAAGCAGATATGTAAAACAAAAGTCTCTTTGAAAAGTGTCTATTGGCTACAGCTGCGTGGAGACAGAATGGTTTAGTAACACATGCACACTTACATATACAGATCAGATGCCATAATATGTGCTCAGTTTGTATGTGAAGGATCATTTTAAACACGAACAGAACACGTAAATCACCAGCAAGTTAGACATTTTCCTCTACTCTGTTGACCGTCATGTGTCCACTTCTCCTAAAAATTCTTTTGGGAAGTCCCTCGGCAGAGACGGCACAAGAGAGAGGAAAGAGTGGATCACTAAACGAGTGTGGTACTTCCCCATCTCTCTCTCTCTATATAACTGTAAATGTGTGCAGCTGTGCTTGGATGGGAAACAGCAGTATTCTGAGGAATGGAGAGATGAAGGGAAGACACATGTTAGAGTAATCTCTTCGTCTCTCTCTGTGAGTTACGAGCTCTCTTTCCTTCTTTCGTTCTCTCTTTCTTGCATTGAAGTCACAAAAATGGGAGGGTTTCTTGAGGTGAGACAGAAGAAATATGAATTCAACATCCTTCAGAGGCTTTTGGAAGGAATCAAATTTATTTATGCTTGTTACTTCCAAAATAGCATGTGATTATTATTACTATCCTTCAACTGGAGCAGTTTTTTAGTGCTACTTTTAAACATCGCTGGCGTGCAGCACGAATCCTCTGGGAAACAGATTACAGTATAAACTTAGAGAAAGAGAGTGATGCTCATTCATGACATCACATCAGACATATAAATAACCTGCTTGCTGTGAAAGTATTTCTGCCGGTTTAATGTTTTTGGACACCCCTCATTTCTGCCCTTGTAAAAAGAGAGCTAGGAGGGGCGAGGGCGCTTTCACTCGCCTCTTACATCTTACAGTTAGCTCATGGTCTGCCATGTTTGATCACATCCTGGCAGGTCGCAGCGTTAAGCATGTTGCTCGCAGGTGTTTCGCATTTTTGCGCGCGGTGTTGCATTTATGGCTCTCTAAGACATCTCCCTCACTCCCCCTGTCTGCCTCTCAGAGGTTTTAGTGGAAATGGATGTGTAATGTGTAGTGATGGGCATATGGATGTTCTTCTGAGGCCTGAGCAATATCCTAGCGCCCCCTAGTGGTTGAAAGTCAATCTTTAATCCAGGAGATTTAGATCAAGATTAGATGTTCAGTTGTGAAGTGGGTGTGAGATGCCCTTTGGGGTGCTTCGGATGAGTCCTGATTAAACATCTCTTTATCTTCTTCTGTCCTGCAGTGCCATCTCATCCCAGCTTGGCATTAATAACAGTCTACGGCTTCATACATTATTAAATCAAGAGAAAGCAGCAGGCCAAGTTATTCTGCTCAAGTTGCCCAGTGATAAATAGCAGTTTGAGGTATTAAATGTCTTGATTTGATACACATGTCCAAATCAGACTGAGAGACTGTGGTAAATCACTCATGCCAGCTGGTCAGTTGGTATCTGTTCAGAGTTAGTCAAACGCTTCAGTCAGGTTTTAATTCATCTGATGTCGTGTGACAGATTGTCATCTTTTCCAAAACATACTTAGCGGATTCGGCTGGAATTCCAAATCGCTCAGATTGAATGACAGCTGATTTGTAACCCTGCCAGAGCTTTGCATGTGTGTCAGTCGTTTGATGGGGTAGTTATTTGATATGGGTGGTAGTTTTTTTTGCCGCTATGACTTTGACTGCTCTGTAAATGATTTATGTAAAATCCTTTTATCTTACATACAATATTAATTAATGTATAAATTAAATTAATGTGAGTGTATCATTAAAACAATAATTATTTTAAAAAAGTAAATATATTTAATGTTTATTAAAACATATTTCATTAAAACAATTATTTGTAAAAGAGAAGAACTCTAAATATGTAAATATACTGAACATTTATTAAAACAATCTTTAAATCATTTTTTTATTATTATTATTATTATTATTATTTCATAAAATATTCAATTGGCTTAGAGAAGAAAAGTCAGCAAGTCTCCAGAATTTTAGTAGGCATAAAAAATCCAAACACCCATGGGGTGCAGCCAATGTTCAACATGCCCAAAAGATTTCATCCAACAGTAGCAACAAGAGGGAAAATACCCTGTTATTTCCAAATGCAGCAATGAGCGTGACGAATGGTCCATTTTCCACAAGCAGAGTTGGAGAGAGAGAGAAAAAGAGTGGATTTAAAATGGGGTCCCTGCTCCTTCTCTGCATGGGCTCTCAGCGGGTGGTGACACAGGTAGACCCCAAGACATTTTTTCACAGTAAACCTCATCTATTATTTTATTTCCAGCAAAAGCATTCCCCATCATATCTGCAGTTCTGAGTTTTGCATTAGTACCTGAGTTTTTCGCAAAAAATCAATTGTAAATGGAGATTGAATTCTTTGCGGAAAGAAATAGTATATAGTGTTGCATGTTGAATGTGTCTTATTTGGTGAAAACATTTGTTTTGATTTGAGTGTATATGACCCTGTGGAAACACCTCTAGCCTCTCTACAGTGGAATAGAAATCCTGTGTTTATCTAATTAACTTCCTTGCAGCATTTTTCTCAAATTCCTGATTAGACTGCAGAATGGAAAACAGTGGCAGATGAGGCCTAAGAGAGATCATCTTCAGCTCTGTGGCTGATTCTTCCTTCTGCACTCAGCACTGGTAGATTGTAACCCCATTAGTGAAACCCATTAGAAATGAGCTACAGGTGTGAAATCACTACCATGCAAGAGCCCATTCTCCTGAGGTGAATTTTGAGGTAAGGCTTATAATTTGATGTGTAAATGGATGCTAAATGACAGGTCTGGAGGTTATTTTTGTTTAATCTGATATGTAATCAAATATGTTTTTCATATTCATCTACAAAAAGCAATATAATAATGAAATGATGAATTGTTTTGAGCTTTTGTTCTGTTTCTTAGCAATTCTTTTCATGATTTTTTTATTAAAATGTTACCTCAGTCAGTAAGATTTTTAAATATGTTTGGAAAAAAAGTTTTTATTTATTTTAAATAACTGTTATCTATTTTTATATATTTTAAAATGTAATTTTGTTGTGCTGCTTAATATTTTTATTGAATCCATGATACGTTTTTTTCCAGGATTCTTTGATGAATAGACAGTTAAAAAGAACCACATTTTTAAAAAATAGAAATCTATTTAACATTATTAATTAATAATTTAATGCACAAATAAAAGTATTATTTAAATAAATAAATAAATCTGACTCTTTTTTTTTTTTTGACAAAAAGTAAAATGCACAAAATTTAAAACGTTCCTGTTTCTTGTTAGGGTTACAGCGTTCCTGTTTCTGTTAGCTTGTTGTGAGGTAGATTTTACACATTTAAATGAAAAAATACTTGTAGTTCACAAATATGATAATATTATATCAAAGTTTAAGAGACACAGCACATGAAACCACTGAGTTACAGACACTGGAAAATATGCTACACTTCTCCCATTTCTGAAGCTGGGACATATGCAGCAGATACCTGACTATAAAACCTCTTTACAAGGGGAACAGCACACCTCGCTTTAATTTTCAGTTTGCACCTGTTCATTAATGTGGTTGTCTTTCTCGCTCTTTTAAATGATTCTTCCATCCTACTCTTTTTTTCATCTTGCAGACAAAGACTCCTGCAGTTTTAACACCTTCTGTGGCTCTTCAGGAGAGCCAGGTGCGCCTGTGTTGATCTGTTCTAGCAGGAGGAGAGCTGGCACCAGGACTGATGGTGCTGGTATTGGGAGGGTGATTTAGGGAGCCGGGCAGCACTCTGGCACAGCCCCGAGGTGGAAGATATACGTGAGATTGGTATTAACAGCACTAAACAGCCTATGAGTCAGAACATGGTGTGTGGAGTTTAATATGATGTGCATCTGCAGTTGATTAAAGGTGGATTCCATTAGATAGGGGTGTGTGTGTGTGTGTGTGTGTGTGTGTGTGTGTGTGTGTGTGTGTGTGTGTGTGTGTGTGTGTGTGTGTGTGTGTGTGTGTTAAGCAGAGATTCGTGGATAATAATAGCCAGTTACGATGGAAACTTCAGTCTCACTGCTGTTGTTGTAACAGGAGGTATTTTGTACCCCTGCACCTGCTGGCTGAAAAGCAAACATTGCATTTTCCACTCTGTATTTTTATTTAAGAATTCAAATCTCTGGCCTCCCCCTAGCCAGTCTACATAGGACATCAGGCTATTAGCGAATGATGTGATTCTACAATCATTTAAAAGGTTGACTGTGAACGAAACAGTCTAAAACTGAGGTATGATTTACCTATTTGATGATGGTTGATTCCTACATTGACATTAACGTCAATCAATTGTAAAAAATGTTTTCTAGCTGCCAACATGGCAACCTAGGGGACATTCACACAGAAGCTCTTGTGTTCAAAAACATGAGTTGAAGACAACACATACAGGGTTGTGACCGTTAAGCTACATCTTGCTACTTTTTTAGCATCTCGTGTCTTTTAAGTTTTAAACCTATTTTACCTTGACATGGCATCTGGATATAACTTGAATAATGACAACAAGTCGTAAAATGTATTCTCATAATTTTTTACTTTATACTCATAATATTACAATATTCCATATATTTTACATATATTACAAATATTACAATTATATATATATATTTATTTGTTTGTTTGTTTTTTGTTTATTTATTATGTGACACTAAGTGATAGAAAAACATAAGATGGAAAGAAAATTTCAATTTCAATGCATTTGCATTCGTTTAAGTTTTGCAAATACAACTCTTTCTAGCTGGTTTTCATTACAGTTGCATACAAAAACTATTAAAAGCATAAGCGGAAGGCAAAAACAAGCTCTGTGTGAACTGGCCCTAAAACAGCATCTCTTTTTCCTAGAATGAAACCATCCCAATTTCTTTTGGAGCAAAAAACAAAAATTTCTGTCCGTGGGGATTTTCAGTGAGTCATTTTCTAATATGTCTCTATTTGTTTATGCTAAGTATCAAGGAAACAATCCTGTTGAATCCACTCTGAGATAAACACCTGCAGTCAAAAAGACTCAAGCATTGTTAAAGCTGATCCTGCTCAGCTCTGTATAATGCAGCTCCATATGCAAAGTTTATAAGTCACTATGTATATGCATAAAAACAACAGCTGGGGAATGCAAACAAAAATTTTAAAAGGGGAAGATTTTTTTGTTTTGTTTTGTTTTTTTGTTTAGAGAAGTGCTGACCCATTTTCAAAACAACAGAAAGTACATAGTGTTTAATTGTTCGGCTTTGTTTGCGTTAGTTTATGTGAGGGAGAAACCTACAAACATCTGTCAGCCAAATGAGCTGGTGTTTCATCAGTTGAGTATGCTCTGTTCTGAGCACACTTTAAATGAGATTCTACACAACCACTGCTTGGGCACACATGTACAATTTTCTAAAACAGTGCTTATTATCAGTGTGAATGAGATTTACTGCCCATATGCCGCTGGAACAGTTAAACTGCAAGAAGTGATTTTTAAAAATCTGTGTGGTAGAGGAGTCATTGATACTCTTCAACACACACACACACAAATGTGTTAAATAGCAGTCAGTTTGGCCATTAGAGTTAAAACGTTAGAGTTAAAATGTTTTAATGCCTGTTGGTTGGCATTTTCTGTAGGTTGCCTGCTTTAAATAAGTCCAAACAGCCCTTAGCCCACCTGTACAAGAAAAAACCTTTGCCTACCTGGCCTGGTTAACCGCTATTCTGCCTCCCCTTATCTTATCATATTGTGCCAGGTCTCCTCTGTGGTTAGGCCTTGGGCAGCAGTCTGTTCCCCAGGAGGGCCCGAGCTAATTTATTAGCCCATAAAAGCCTGCGCAGCCTCCAGTAGAGCTTTGATATATTCATCACAATGTGCTGGCTTGTAAAAATACTCAACCCCCTGAGAGATTTCAGCACTTTGTTTACAAGGACCTGTTGCAGGAGGGGGCGGAGGGAAAAATAGAGGGATGAAAAAGACGAGAGGAGGACTGCAGAACAGGTGTTGCTAGAACAGGTAATGGATTTCGACTTTGAGAAACGAGAGTTGTGATGCTTCCCAAGTCAGTTTTACAGTCAGGTGCCTGGTCTAAAGCCAGGACCTGAAGGGAAACATAGCCTAGGTCTTGCTAACGCAACTGTTGAGTTTGATACTGACACCTTGGCTGTGTGGAATCCAGTTCCTTGACTGAATGAATAAATCCCAAAGTTATTGACCCAGTCAGGAGACATAAAATTCCCTGCCTTGAGACAAGGCTGATGTTGGGCAGTAAATGTTACTTTCTTGTTTTAGGAGATGAACAAGCCAAACAGATGTACTAAATCTCCATATTTGGATCTGCAGTGTAATCCGCAGCATATAAGTAGAGTGGCTCAACCCCACCACAGATTATTACAGATGAAAGTTGCCTACAGCACTCACATCACTTGATTTTCAGAGCTTTGACTTGAGGTTAGAGGAGGTGACGCTATAGAAACCAATTTGAAAACACTACAAATGCACTGCAAATTAGAATTGACTTGAGAAGGTCACCTTTGACCTTTAGGATAAGAACTGCCCTGTTTCTGGGGCCCTGACTCCACTAAGATCTGCCCAGTGATGATGGTTTTGGCTTGATGCGAGGAACAGAATTGCTTCACCCCTCCCTTTTGGCTTTTTGAAATTAGAAGCAATGCAGATGTTAAGTGCCTTCACAGAACTGTACTTGCACTGGCCCTTTATGTCCGGGGACATTAAAACATCGAGACCTAAATCTGGCCCGACATTACACAGGCACTGGTGTGTACTGTATGTGTAGGCGATGTACTAAACCTCATGTGATTCTGGTGCACTTCGTTTTCCGCCCACACGATCTTGACGAGGTCTCGCCTTTGCCGACAGTAGCTGAGCGTAATGGCAGCTTTTGGCAAGTGAAGCCGCTTGATTTCGCCAGACAGCGCTCCCTTCTCACTGCTGTGGTTTGGGTTTGGCTCATGGCATGCGGGGGATTTGAGACATTGGAAAGGCATTTCCCTGTGTGACCACAAAGACTTGCCCTCCTGTGTGAGAATGAGGCAGGTTCTGGCACCCAGGCTCCTCTAATGAAAGATTTAATTTCAGTTAAGGGCTACAGGAGGGTCAGTCACTTTCCATCTGACATAATGCAGGTCTTGAACATGCTGTTGTTTTATTTGGTTACCTAGCTGTGTTGTCCCGGCCACACAAGGAAAGATGACAAAGGCTGAATCTTCCGATACGCTCGTAATTTCCACTGTGTCTAATCATCTCCACATCCACCATAAGGCCTGAATTATCAGCCGTCTGAATCAGCTGCATTCAGACACTTTTATTATTATTATTATTTGTTTGTCTGTGGCCATTTTTGCAGTCTCACACAAAATGTAAAGAATCTCAGCTTTGTCTTTGAGTTTCCCCATGGCTCCCACCTCAAGTTCATTGTCCATGTGTGAACATGGTTTTGATTCTCCGGTCGTTCGTTCCCTGCACCTTCACCCAAATAAACCCTCAACGCAGGTCCGAAGCCAAAGGAAATCGAGTCTTATTTGAGATTGGGTTACATCAGGAGAAGTTCCAAGAAGTTTGTATTAATTTTGAAGCTAAACAGAGCAGAAGGTATTGTGAAGGCTCTCATGTTAGCAGTAAGTATGTTGAGGGAGGAAAGGTCATGCATAGTTGTAGCAGGCTAAAATGGCAAAGTCATAACCTCTAGTCAGAACCTAAGGACTGTGGTCTGTTTTACGAGTGTGTGCTGTGTTCAAAAGCAGTTTGTTCCTGAACTTTAATAGATTTAGTCTGTGGGCAGGGTCACTGGTTCCCCTGAGGGAGGTTATTGCCTTGTAAACTGTGTTAACATGTATGTTAATGTTACTGTATTTCACTACAGGATATGAAGTCCCAAAAGTCCTGCAGCCGCTACATGAGACTCCATCTCAAATTTACAGCTTTTAATGATTTGTTTGGCACCATGAAGGAGCATAGTTAACATTTTTATTATTATTAGAGATTTTTCAAGAGTGATATCAGAAGTTAGGCCCATTTCTGGCAATGTGAGAGTTATTGTAGCATTTTAACCACAGCTTTGTTTCTACATGTCTTGTCTTGGTCAGTGACATGACAGTCATTTGTTCAGTTGGCAGTCAATGGATTAAATAGATAAAAAAAATGCAATTAACATATATAATGATTACATGTGTAATGGTTTGAATTCACCATTTCTATAAAGAGCATGTTATTAATTTTTTTTTAATTAAAATTAAAGTAAAAAAAAAAAATGTGTCTGGGTAATTCGTTCATCCTGGTAATTTAATAAAGAAAATGTCTAAGAAATTAAGTACTATGATATTATTTGGCTATTATTATTTACTAAATTAGATTGTTTTACTGCTTATTTATATTTCAAAAACTTATCAAAGCCTTGGTTTAATCAAATGCAGAAAAAGGAAATGACATCATCGAGAGGATCTGTGGACCCTCATTACTGTGTCGAGGTAAGAAGTCTTTTAAAATATCAGGAAATTTGACCTTTATATGACAAGTTGTAAAATTCTTTTGTTTTTAATTTAAATTACATTTAGGAATAAATCATTCTTAATTTTTGTAAAAAAAAATTTTGATTATGTAAAAAATACATATTAAAAACTTTTTTGAAAGTCACAGTCGGATACACGGACACATACAGATGTATACGAATACTGTATATGAAAATTGTGATTGAGATTTAGACTAATACAACTAGATTTTAAAAAGATTTTTCCATTTCCAATTTCCAATGTCACTGATGCATGTTTCAAATGGGTGGACATTAAAGTGTCTTGGTTAAATGTATATGTAAAAATGTTATGTAGCAGATGCACACCATATAATAAACTGTCAAACTATGTCAAACTTGTTAATTGACTAAGATAAGAAACACGCTAACCAACCAGATGCAATTAGCACATGGTCACATAAGGTCAGCCTTGCAATAGTTGCAATTATTTTACCAAGAATTAAGACCGCCGTAAACCTCATTTAAGAACATGGAGGAACCTTGGAGCTCCAGACGGCCTGATCACTCTGGCTGATAAGCCACCGCAGATTGCAGCTGCTAGCAGTAGCTCTGGACTGATTTGCTGCTTGGTTAAGGGGCAAAGAAAAACACCAGCCCCGGCCTGCAAGTATGTTGGCGGTAAAATCTGGAGCATGTTTGCTTTACTGGTGCGAGCTCGGACACTGGTCCACATTCCACTGACCCCCACTTCTCTGTGTTTTCACAGGAAATAAACAGAGGCTTGTTGCGGCTGCGTTATCACTCCCTGTCTGTTTGGAGCACAACCAAAAGCTACAAATCTGCAGAGCTGCCCAGTGGCGGGCGAGCATGAAATAACTCATCAGGTTACGAGTCATTTTCAAGGGGTGACTGAGTAAAGGTGGCTGTATTAAGTGTGAAAGGAATCAGGGCCAAGAGCGCAATCACTCTCTGATTGGACTGATCTGATTTTTCCTCCGCAAGTGGGGAAAAAAACATTCTGCATTTCTGAAGCAGCATGTCATTCACCGAATGAGCAGAACTGCCTTCAAAATAGGCAAATCTAACATAAGAATGGTGGCAAGACTTTACCAAGTAAGGTAAGCTCCAGTAGTAGTTCATTTTTAAGTCGGCATGAAATGGGAATTCTGCCTACCTATTTCCTAAATGAATTTTATTGAAAATGTTATAACTCTGTCTTTTGGTGCCAGGGTTTTCATTTAATCATTTAGTCTGCATAAACTCCACTCTTTTGTTACAAGTGACTGCATGCTCATGTTCAAAACTGCCTCCATCCAATCAACCACTGGTGAATAAAATAAAGTCCTCACCACATTTTTGTTTTGATTCAGTTGGTTCAAATGAAACCTCCCAAAACCCTCCTAAACACAGCCATCAGACCAGGCCGTCCAAATTCACCGCCTATACCCTTATATACTGCAGTATTTGAGGGGACAGCCATTTGTAGTGGTGTCCCAAACCACTGTGGAGTGCATTAATTTAATCCCATAATGCACTGCAGTTAACCGATGTACATGTACTGTGAAGGTCGCACCAAAGAAATTACCACATATTATCATCCACAGTCCTTTTGTGCACTCACTGCCCAAATTCGTCATGAATTTTATTTATTCATGTAAGAAGTAGTGAATGAGAGCATAGAGGTGATTTCAGACACAGCTCTTGTTTTTACACACATGCATCATTATAGGTCTCACCTGTGTCTGTCAGCAAACAGTGCTGAGAGCAGTTCTGGACAACTTTGTGCCATATTTGGAGCTCTTTCTCTCTCATTCAGTCTCTATTTCTATGTTTTGCGGTTTTACTGTTTTGGAGAACTTTTTGTGGTCAATCAATCAAGGAGATTTTGTTGTTGATTGTTTGGAGGAGTTTTCGAGGTGTAGGTTGCCGCTTGCCAACCCACAGTCGAATCAGTGTGCCTTTGCCACTTCACACACACACACACTCACATTCCCTCATTAGGTCATTATAGTCTATGGCTCCTTGCACGCTCACACTGATTTGTGTGTATACAGAGTTAATGGGTCAGATTAGAGAGAGCTGTACAGTAATAGCTGCCGCCTCAGCTGTAACACTGTGGTTAACCCAGCGAAGCTCATTAGCTCTGTCCCTGAAAGGCAGACCATTTGCCTTTCAGTCTCAATGTGGGAACAATTTAGCCGTCTAATTGGACAGATCAACGAGGGTGCCGTCACCAGCGCTATAACGTCTCTCGCCCGGCATTCTGCCTTTCATTATCTCTGTTCTTCAAACTGGATTATTTTAGCAGCAGCTTTGAAATATGTTAACTTCAGCAGTATGAATATCTAAACATTTTCTTGATTACCCTACAATAGACAAAGAGATATGTGCATGCCAACTGCTATCAGCAGAGCAACATTTCAGAAAGATAAGTCCTTGTATCTGGTTACCTTTCTAAATCATAATGTAAACTATTTTCTGTTTGTATTTATGTAGACGGACTGGAGATGTTTTCTCAGCAGGATGGTTTGGCAACACTGAGAATCCCCAGTGAGAAAGAAAGAAAAATGACGGGCAGCGGAGAGAGGAATGAATTCTCATTTGGCTAGAGACCCACAACCACCCACCCACATACAGGAGAACAAGGACTCAGTTGGCTGAAGTTTCTGATAAACCACTGCAGTATGGGAAAGCTCATCACTCATCTTCAAATGGTTATCAGAAAAAAAAATAAACGGCACACACTGGGCATTGGTTTGTAAAAAACTTCCAGGAGATGCAGAGAAACCTGTGCTCACAATACATGCATACATTTACATACATACATTTATCAGCAAGGATGCATTAAATGGAAATCAAGAAAGACATTTATAATGTTAAAAAAAAATTATAATTGAAATAAGTGCAGTTCTTTTGAACTTTCTATTCATCAGAGAATCTTTAAAAAATATATTAGTTTCCACTAAAAAGCAAGCAACACTGTGCACTGTTTTCAACACTGATAATAATAGGAAAAATTACTTGAGGACCAAATCAGCATATTAGAATTTTTTTCTGAAGGATAATGTGACACTGAAGACTGGAGTTCACAGGTGACAAAAAAGTACACTTCCATAATGTACTTAAAGTGCTCTATTTTCACGCACTAATTTTGCACTTAATATACTAAAAATGATTCTTTAGTACTTCTTAAGATAAACTTAAGATCATCTAAGTGTACTCAACTGTGCTATTTTGGGACATCATGAATATGAACTAAAATGTGCTTTAAACATACTATCTCTGTATTTAAAAATGTACTTGGTCACCATTTGTGGTACACTTGAATGTACTGAAAGGTGGGATCATCTCACTTCATTTGGAATTATTTTTGTAGGTATGGACAAAAATAGTCACGTTAACTGGTAAAGTTGTGTCTAAAACATTTGCTTAATGTTAACTTCTTTCTTAAAATGTTGTATAAAATCTGCTATTTTCCTAGTAACTCAGCATATCTGCATGGACCCTTTTATGAATGTCAAGAAGTCAGGAATTTTATAGACAGAGCCTTAGCATTTTGTCATAGTATTAGTTTCAACTCTATTTTATTGACTACTGGATGAGACCAAACAGAAAGACAGTTACTGTTACTAAACTGTTTTGGAGGAGCATAGGTTTCTTTCATGGCTCCAAGGGAGTATTTGGCTGAACACTGGGTGTTTAGGCCTGAAGTACTGTGAAACTGTCTGAGACAACAATTTTGATAAAAATGGCTCTGATTTGAACTTAAACTGATTGGCTTTCACAGAAACTCCAGCTGAAGAACTACTTGGCATCTTCTAACGAATCCCAGTAACAAGAAACTACGTGTTACTGTTACTGTTTTTCTTGTCATAGTTGGACCTCTAATAAGGCTGTAATCTTGTTAAATTGTTCCTTTGAGTTTTAGTCATAGTTTATTTTCCTGAGAGACATGAAAATATGATTTTCAGAGGAGTGAAGCATTCAGATTGTAGTATTAATCAGACTCATTTCTCAGATTAGCGAAATCCCTTGTTGAAACAAATGACTGACCTCAGCTGAATGTAGACACTCATTGTTTTTCCTCAGACAACAGGGAGAAAGCCTCCAACCTTCGCTCCGCTTTCTCCATCTTTTCCTCTATCTATCTCTCTATCGCTGACATCACAGTGAAAGCCTTTGACTTCCTGTTCCCTGGACGCCCTCAACTTCTGGAAATCTTGCGCTGAACTTTTGATGTCTTCCGCAGTTTTGGCATAGCTGCAGGGTGTAGGTGATTGAGAAATCTCATCTCTGGTCACAAGAGACGCAGACATCATGAGTCCTAAGTTGTTTTTGTTGATAGGATCATGGAAAATGTGAATATGTACAGTTTCAGATGGAGCTCTAATCAGAAGCCTCAGAGTCATCTCAGACTCAGCCTGCTGCACTAGACTAATTTCATTGAGATTTGTTTTGATTTGTTTTGATTTTTGTTTTGAGATTTTATCCACAAAAATGTGATATGTTCAGTGTGCATGTGAGAGAGGGAAAAGAGCGAGAGAGCGAAGAGTTGGAGAGACAGATCCAGATGCATGCTATTTTTGATTTATGGGAAAACATTTCTGCTTTTTACCTTCCTGCATGGAACCAGATTACAACTGAACAAACCCCAAGTACTCCGATAACATCGCAGAGTAATCCCAATCTGGCAAGGGCACTGAACAAAAGAACGAGAGAGAGAAAGAGCGAGAGCAAGAAGGCCAAGAGAGAATGATTGAGGGAAATTAAGAGATAGGGAAAGAGAAGAAGTTTAAAAGAAAAAAAATGACAAGCTGTAATGTTGTAGGTATGCTTGTCATCATTTGGTGGGACGGATGTTCCATACAGCTCATAAAGTTAGTGCACTTACGAGGACCTCTGCTGGAATAAACACGTAATTTATCACAGTTTTGGACTGGTCGCTTCAGAATAATAGCCAGTAAATATGAAGATATTCTTAATTTTTCCCATTATCATCATATGTTTCCCACTGCTCACTTTGTCGTGGGACTCTCAGGTCCAGTTTTAGAAGATGAAACTAAACAGCATGTAAAAGTTTCTGTGACTTTACATAGTGCATGAATATTTAATGAGGTAATTTAACTAGAGAAGCTCCTGAATAACTTTCTGTAGCATTCTAATATTGTGTTGTTTTATATTATATATTTCGGTAATTCAGGTATTAACCTACTAGAAGCGCAAAAAAGTGCAAAAAAATACAAATAAAACCATGAAATGTTGCTTAACCCAGTGAAAAATCTTCCTTTATTTGGAGTTCGAAAAGACATTAATGTAGAATTAAGTGCAATGTGAAAAACCCACCAGAGACAGCAGAGGAGAAGGACATAAAACAGTGAGAGTGTTAGGGTTTACTTTAGATAAACTCAGGAATTTGATTGACAGCATGGTAGTGGTTTGGAGAGAGCAGAGGAGCAGGTTTCACTCTGTTACAGTAGAGCCTTTGTTTAAGACCTTATTATTGTTTTTACTGAAGCTCTACCACGGGGAGCTGAAACACACCCTCACATACAGAGTGGTGATGAGTATTTGAGAACTGTCAATATTGATTTTGCAAAGCAGACATTGATTTGTCACGAATTTATCATGAATGTGATGGTGGTTTTCATCTCATTCTGTTTATACTTTTTTCATTGTTTTTAGACCATACACACATGTACAATAACAATAACAGATTTCAGTTTTTATTGTCCATTCTAATCAATGTAAAACCTGGATTATACCCTGGAAATGCATATTTACAAGATATATTTTTAACATGTAGACTGAAGATAAAAGTGAACAGTCAGTGTCTACCCAAAATTTTCAATTCTGTCATAATTTGCTCACCCTAGCTAGGTAGCTTTTGTGTTCAGCAGTGGAGGGAGATACTTTCAGGTTTGGGGCATCTTGAGGGTGAGTAAATGATGACAGTTTTAATTTTTGAGTAAAAATAAAACACAAAGAGAAAAACAACTCACTGCTTTTGACTGAAGAACTTTAATACAGTTGCTAAAGTTATAAAATAACTTGAAATTTTCAAGAACTTTTCATATCATATCTTTTTGCACCAAATAGTATCGATAACAGTATCGATAAGTAATGGTATCAATAAGTATCGGTATCAGTATCGATAAAATGTAAATGATACCCATCCCTAGTTGGGACCACTTAATTTCCAGCAATATCGTCGATTTGATTGCACAGATACTATTTAAACTGAACTGAGCTGGATGATGACATCACTGAATTTAATGATGAACTGCCTTTCACTGAAAGTTGAGTGTTTACTATTGTCCTTTTGCATTATTGACACACTATTTTCCTATTTGATGCTGTAAAGATTCAAATCTGTATTGTTAAAAGTGCTATATATATAAAGGTGACTTGACTTAGTGAGTGTGTGTGTGTTTGTTCTTATATATATGTATATCCTGTGTCCCCGTAAACCAAAAGGCTTAAAAAATAAACTAAATGGTGTTTTATGAAATTCAAAAATTGCCAATGCTTTTCTGTAATTGGTAGGTTTAGGTGTAGGCTTGGTGTAGGGCAATAGAAAATTCAGTTTGTACTGAATATGGAAAAGCCTCACGCATATGGAGAGTCCCCGTAGACCTCATATGCACCAGTGTGTGTGTGTGTGTGTGTGTGTGAGTATGTGTGTGTGAGTGTGTGTGTGTGTGTGTGTGTGTGTGTGTGTGTGTGTGAAAAGTGAGGGAAGTGAATGCATTGTGGTTAGCCTGTCCAGAGCCTTTTTTAATCAGGGAACATCATCGTTGATGACGTGTACTGAAAATTCTCTCGCTTGTGTACCCTCATTCAGGGTCAAAGGGCAAAGTTTAGGGGCAGCATGCTGGGTATTCATTTACAAGATGGCTCTGCTGACTCTGTTCTGTGAGGATGGTTTGATGCTGCCTTCACTGATTACAGCAGTGACATTCAGAGATGATGACAGCCTATGATTGAGCTGAGAACCTCCCGTTGACCTCTTCTTGCCCCTGACAGAGTGATTCTCCTGGGGGTCTCTGCTTTAAGAGCCCTTACCCATCTCCCCCCTGTACAGAAGAGCACTGGCACTCCTTTCGCAGCTCTAATCAGGTCTGTTTCAGTCCCGTGGCTGAGATCCCTCAGTAATGAACCACAACTAATTGGACAGATGTGATCACCGTGACAATCGGGTCGTCATGGATACCAGGTTACCAGGGTCTGATATTTGATAAATAGGTGGGAATGAAACACAGGCTGGAGCAGTGATATGTCAGACACATAATCATGTTCATGCAATTGAAAACATATGAAAGCCTTGGACATGCATGTGGACATTTGCACACTCCTGCCTGACTCAGACTTTCCAAAAAGTGGTATGGTATTACAGAGGAAATTAACGTATGGTCCACATTTGTATCATGTAGTGAACACCTCTTAAAATCTATACATTTAAACACAACTTTGAGATGTAAGCTAAAATGTTTTTATTATTATTATTATTATTATTATTATTATTATTATTACTACTACTACTATTTCAGCATTTGTGCCAGAATGCTGCCAGGAACTGTTCAACTTATTTAGCAGGTAATGAAATTTGATTCTGTCCACTGGGACCTTAACGTATATGTTGTTTTAGTTAATCAAAAGAGCTTTTTTTTTAAATAGTTGGCATTGTGCTAAGCTAGTACTCTTAGTGTAAGCTCTTAGCTTACTAACAAAGATAAACTGACAACAAAAAGAAAGGTAATTTGACCATTTTAGCTTTAGAGTTTAAAGACATGAGTTAAGATATTGTTCACATAAAATGTAAATTTTTGTCATCTTTTACTCACCCTCATGTCATTTCATGTATGACTTTTTTCTTCTTTGGAGCACAAAAATATATATATATTGAACCCCATTGACTTTGACTATTGACTATATTGACCAAAAAAAAAAAAAAAAACTTTTTTTTTTTTTTATATCTTTGTGTGTTCCACAGAAAAAAAGAAAGTCATACAGGTTTGAGTGAGCAAATGATGACCATTTTATTTAATTTATTTATTTTTATTCTAATAATTAATTATTTATTTATTATTATTTATTTATGTTTTATTATTATTATTATTATTTATTTTGAGTTAACGTCCCTTTAAAAAATAAGATACATGGAAAATCATTTTTCTGTCATTTATAATCAGGCACGGAACACAGAATGGTCTGTTGTGAACCTAGTATACTTAAGATGAATAAGTGAACATTTTTCTTTAACATGTCCTTCCATCTCTTTTCTCAGGCCTGCTTTCCCAGGGAAAGATGATGAATTAAACACAGAAGAATAAAAGAGCTACAGCTCGAAAATCTCAACACAAACTGTTCCTACTGCGCTGTTACACGGCCTACTGTTCTACCACCTCAGAGACACAGCAAGAGAGAAAGAGGGCAAGAGAGGAGAGGAGGAAAGAGATCCCGACAAGGACATGCCGATTCAGATTCCACCCAAGAGAACAACGCTGAAAGAAAGAATAGCGAACGAGAGATTGGATGACAGAGTTCCAGCAGAGAAAATAAATGAAGAATTTAGGTAGAGTGTTGACTTTTTACTCAACAAGAGAGAAAGATGGTTGGTTAGAAATAAAGAAGGAATGGACAAAAACGGGAGAGAGACCAGAAGCAGAGTTTCTGTTGATGTAGTGAAACGATACTGTGTGTGTGTGTGTGTGTGTGTGTGTGTGTGTGTGTGTGTGTGTGTGTGTGTGTGTGTGTGTGTGTGTGTGTGTGTGTGTGTGTGTGTGTGTGTGCAAAAAATAAAGTGTGTGATTTCTGTATGTTACCATTAAAATGAGACACTTCAGCTTTAATGTGCATGTTAAACGTCTTATAATTAATTATCAGCAGTAAAAACTCTCATACTCATAAAAAACAATAATACACATATATACACACTTTACACTAAAAAACAACATCTCTCCCCCTTTTACTACAACAACCACCACTCACAACAATATTAAAAGATTAAAATAAGTAACTCCAATAGTTCTAATTAAAATGAACTCAAAATTCCATAAGTTTTGAAATTAGCAAAAAAAAAAAAAGTTTCGATTGTTAGATGTTTTAGCTTCAAGGCTTGCTTTGTTTTATCTTAGGCCTACATCATTTATTTTAAATCAATCAAGTCATCTTAAGGCCCCCTTGGAAGTTTGCAAAAACCCCTTAAAGGGGCCCCGACCCCTGGTTAAGAGCCACTACTTTAGAGCAAGTTTCTCTAACAAAAATAACGTTTTTTTTTTCTAAAAATTCCAAAAAAAAATTTAAAAAAAAAAAAATTTTTTTTACATTTGTTTCTCAGTTTGTTTAGTAGTACTCTTTCCCCTCAGCATTCTTCTCTCCTCTTCTTGAGCAGGTAGATTCAGGTGGAAGATTAAGGAGGAAGATAGTGTAATGAGATGGGGTGTATCAGGAAGCTACAAACTTCATTCCACAGAGTCAAGGAAACACAAACCATTAGACAACACTGTCTTTCAGAAACCAGACAATACCCTTTTCATCAACGAACAACGTGTGTGTGCTGTGCGTGTGCACATATTTGCTGACAGTCACGCACGCCTCTGCAGGTAAGTTGCATTTTCTTTTTTTCTTTTTTTTTTTTGCCATCCTGTTGGCACTTGCTGTCATTCAGGTGTCTGTCCGTTATTGCAACATTTGGCACTATTCATATGAGAAACATTACACAAAAGATCCTTCTATGTTGGCAGGTGATACTTGTTTATGTTCTTAATACTTGCGCTCTTATGAGATTTCCTTCAAGTCAACAAATACTGATGTAATTCTCAGTGCCTCTGTAAATGCAAGCAAAAGTCCAGTTTATATGGTAATGAAAACTAGTATACTCCAGAGACAGACTACATTTAATCAGGAAAACATCTTCAGCACTCTGAGGACAGTCCACAGTACATTCTTCCCCTTGAGATTCATTCGGTGTAAAGTCTCAGTACATTTGTATAAATGCCGCAACACATGCAGACACAAAGGAGTGAATTAGTTCTAATCATAAAGTTGTCATCGGTGGCTTTGGAATGTTCCGGGTTGCCGTGGGCAATAAGTGTGAACTTTCACTCATTTAGACAGATTACATTCCATCTGTGGTTAACAGACTATCTAAACAAATACTATCAGGTGAAATACTTTAATTACACACACACACACATTTACTCAGCTATCTAAAAAGACTTCTATTGTTTTAATAGTTAGCTCATTTTTACATTTAGATCACTTTTAGTTCAGTTTTGCCACCAAACGATAGCTAAATATGCACATTTTGTAAGTTAATATTAAATTATATAAGTTAATTACATAAAATTAACCCTACTCCTTGAAGGATTCTCTTTAGATTTTTAATTTTTTTATTTAACATTTCCAAATGAGAACCACTTTAAAATAATCAAGGTTTTGCCAGATTTATCACATTTCTAGACGTAGCTTTCATTTTTACATTTTTGTTTTTACATTTTATTTTTTTGTGTCCTTGGATGTTTGAATATTTAGCTTACTTTTGGTGACAGTTTAGCCTGGAAACTATAGCTAACTATATACTGTACACACACACACACACACACACACACACACACACACACTTTCTCTCTAGAAATGCTGTCTTGCTTAAGCTTCACTATAGCATTAGCCCTATCCCAGAGTTCAGGGATTCTGTCAGGTCACTATTTACTGAAACCCCAGGTGTGAGATCTCACTCTGCCGGACATTTAGGCACAGTCTCAACGTGACTTTCTTCAAAACATTTCAGCCCACTGACTTCACAAGCGCAAGGGTCCAACATCAACACCTGAAGATTTTATATATCATCCTATGCTTACGTTACCATCTACAGTAAATCGCCTGTTTACCGCTGTCCAGCCCCAATCTACCCCTTACCACATTTTGTATTTTGCTTTCTTCCATCTTTAGCCCACTATCTGCCCCCATGCTCTGCCCTGGGCTGAGTGTTTCTGTAAGACTAACTCTGCTGCCAATTATTGGCGAGAGGCTGTTTCATTTTGATGTGGGCAATTTAACAAGAGACCCGTAAACGTCTGCATTTTTCTTTCAGAGTGCTGTAGTTTTGTCTCTCATTTCTTTAACAAGCTGGAAAACACTTCAAGAGGAATCAGACTCCAACACATGCAAACCAGCTGCAACAGGTCAACACAAATGATCAGCAACAGGATTTGAGCATGTTGGATCCTTTACCGAACAGAATAAAGATTTTCTGTTTAAAAAATTAAGCCATTCCATTGAGTTGGAAATTGGATAAATATTTGCGCAATTAAATGCAATTTGGCCAAGTAAGTGTAACTGATATGTGTGTAATTATCGTAATCTGAGAATGTTCCGATAATTATGCAATTCATTTGATGCCAGTTTTGGAATAGGCAGAGAATATTCTGAACACTGCTCTTGCACCTCTAATGAAAATTAATGCTGCTTTATTCTCACGACTCACCACCAATACTTGCCTCCATGAGGTTTTATTAAATAAATCAGTAGACATGACATTAAGAAGCAATGCCCTCTAGTGTCTTGGAAAGGAACTTTCCTTAAATTAATAAAAATGACAATACAAAAATTTTAATTCTATACTATTTGCTCAGGTCTTCCCGAACTGTGAGCACAAAACAGTGTAATTTTGAAAAATTGTTGTCCTTTTTCACAATCAGTTATATTGACTGGAGAAGCTTTGAGTTTGTCTTTTCTAGTGAGCTGCTAAAGTCAGCATAGATTGAAAATTCACTATTATCTGTTTTCTAAATGCATGTTATGAATCTTAATGTTAGTGTCTCAATCTTAAAGTCTTTTGATCTTCTAATGTTTAATAAAAATAAAATAAAAAACCATAACTGGACCTTTCAGCTTTCAAGCTTGCACTCATTGTCATTTTTTTTCAGCGCCCAAGTCTCCAAATCCAATCAATAAATAATGCCTAGAACCAAGTCCCATCCTAAAGTTTTTCTTTTCTGATCATTCATTACCACTCAGTAATACATCATAGCATGGAAGAAAAGTTATGTTGCTAGTGCTACTTGCGTGTCATCGACTGCTGCAACCTGATCATTGATACAATGAGTCCAAGTCAAGAATCTGAGAATTCATATAGATTAAAAACAGAGTACTACAAGGTTCAACTTTTGCAAAAGCAAACCACTGTTCAACATGCATCACATTACATGAAATACATTTAAGGAAACATTTAGCAAAAAAAAATAAAAAATACGAGAACGTCAGCCCTGTTGAGTAAATGAATTTGCCTGCATTGCACACACACACACATGCAAATCTTTATCACAGGAAGTGGGCATGAGACCCTTGGCCTGCAGTTGATCAGCTTTGCTCGTCTCTTTGAGATGGCGTTTTTCGGTGGTGTTCACAGACACTCACCTCGCCTTCACGCTGGCACCCAACCGTGTTTTTCTAACCTTTGGTGTGTTTATGACTCACCCCTGAGTCGAGATGTGTGTGGTTCATTTGTTTCACTCCCCTTGTTTTCACTGGCCTCCAGCCCCGCTGTTATTCATAGGCACCCTAATCACCAGCGGGGAATATGCTTTATAATCACAGACCACATGTTCTCAGAGAGTGGGGGGAGGAGGGTCTCTCGGGGAGAATTAAATAAATAAATATATAAATAACTTTTAAAAAATGTCTCCGTATTTGGTATCCACACATCTGTTTTCATTGAATGTTATGGAACAATGTTCAATGATCAAATCAATTACATACATTCTTACACATGCACCGGCCAAGATATTTTCGGCTGCAGTCGAGTTAACGCACATCAAACATCAGTTCTGCTCTGATTCTGATGAACACCCGATACGTCTGCTGCACCTGAACGGATGGTGAGATCCATTCCTCCACGCCTGCAGTGTTTGTAATTAGTTAAAGCTGTGTGACGCACACCCGGAGGAAAAGTCTGATTCTTTGACTCATAGGGGAATGACAGAGCATTTTAAAGGCACTAATCATATTGTGGCAGAACATCTACTGAGAAAATCTCAAAATGAGGTGGAAGATAAACCAATGACATGATTCTTTTGCTTTGACAGCTGCTAAAACATCATCAAATCAGGCGCACTGATTGCTTCTACTAAAATTCACAAAAGTGTCCAATAATCTGTTGTCGTGGAAGCAATTATGCTTTAGAAATGACAAAACCTATTATTAAAAAGTTTATTGTTATCTCGGGTTGATTTCTTTTCCACAAAATAGTGAAATCTGTGGCCCCTTGCTTTGTAGCATTACTACCATTATTCCAAACCGACAGGTGGCGACATTCTTAACTATCCATGAAGAAAACACATACGCGAGTTACACATGTGCAGAATAAAAACATGGGCAAAAGAAGGCGAGGAAATCAAGAGATTACAAGTTTAACTAAGAAACAGAAGAAACATCTAAAAGATTTTGGAGAACAGCACCCCTTTCACGATAAGTAAGTATAGCGATGTGTGTATTTTTAGAACAAAAACAGTATATGTTAGCATACGTTGGGAGCTTGAAGTAGCAGGTACTAACACTCTTAATATGGTTTCGTTTTTTAGTGTTGTTGATAGACCGGAGAAGACTCAGATTTTGCATTTGGTAAGTAATTATAGACTAATATTATTTATTTAGCCATGACTTATGTTTTAGAAGAACTGATCTGGCAGCTCCAGCAACCTCCTTCTGATTACAGTCAATAAACCAAGTGAATGAGAAGCATTTAATGCATGTACAGCACAATTAAAATTACATATAGGACAAGCAGGGTGGAAAATGTGTTTGGGTAGATCTGATAACAGAAGTTACCCCTGATTTCATCTTAATAGTTTGCTGCTAATGTTGAAGTTTTGTTCTTTATGTTTTGTTTCAAAGCATAATAATAAACGTGTTTCTGCACCTGATCAGCCTGACAGTGCACAACACCCAGAACCTGACAGTAAGGAAGACAGTGATGAAGACAGTCTGCTTATCAGAAACTACTGTCCACCATGATCCAAGGTGCTGAAGACAACAGTGAAGATGAAGAAAGTGATGATGAGGATGACGGAGAGGAAGTTGAAGGTCAGATCTTTTACAGTCTCATAGTGTCTGCTTTTCAATATCAGTTGCAGTGCTGAGCTCTTATTATATTTTTCTCAATTAGGAGAGAGTGAAGAAGAAGAGGAGGAAGGCGGTGTTGCCGAGGAAGGTTTACTGAGGAAACAACTGATAATTCACAAAATAAAGAGCACCCTGAAAAGATAAATGGAGATATAGAAGAGAACGAAGAGGGAGAGTTTACAGATAAGAAGAATGAAGCTGCGTTCTGTCTGGAGACCAACCTGTCTGTGGAAGGAGAGGAAAACATGGGAGAACAGGAGGAGGAAGGTAAGACATTGCCGTGATTTGTCTTTCCATCTCTGAAAGCTCAAATGATTTACATTTGCTTGCAATTTATTGTTTTGCAAACTCTTAAGTGTAATACTCAAGCTTGACAAAATTGGTTTCCTTTAGAAGCAAATTGAAATCCTAGGCCCAGGTTTTCAAACCTCTGTCTCTCTGGTTGTTGTAGACATGTTTGTGAAGCACCAGGAGGCTGAACTGAGTGAAGAGGAAGTGGGATGAATCTTACAAGGATCAAAAATCAAGACACAGGTTAAGGTATGTAAGTTGTAAGATATTTTTAATTTTTTTTGTAAGAAGTTTCTTATGCTCACCAAATCTACATTTATTTGATCAGAAATACAGTAAAAACAGTAATATTGTGAAATACGAATATGATTTAAAATAACAATTTAATGTCATTTAATTAGCTGAAATTTAATTTGTTAAATAACTGTAAATTGTATTATTATTATAGGGATAACATGCTGATTTGGTGCTCAATAAACTTTTTTTTTTTAATTTATTAACAATGTTGAAAACCGTTGTACTGCTAAATAAAAAAAAAATTGAAAACTTAAACATTCTTTTTCAGGATTCTTTGATTAATAGAATGTTCAAAAGAATCGCATTTATTTGGAATAGAAGTCTTTCAAAATAAAAAATCAAGTAATAGTAATAATAAAAATCTTACTGACCACAAAAATGTTCACAAAAAAATGTCACTTCTTCCTCACTCTCCAGTGGCCAAAGCTGGGCACTCTGCAATGCGTGTGTCCACTGGAACGTTTCCCAGCAGTGGGGCAGCTCTCTTCTGCCCCTCTTCCAACCATCCACAAAACCCTGGAGGCAAATTGGTGCTTGTTAAACCAGTCCTTTGCACCTGAAGGAGGCGCTGTGACAAATGTCATGGACCTACAGAAGGAATTGCTTGGGCTCATGGGTAGGTCAACAAAATTAAAATACTTTTTAACATCAGACATCCTAATTTTTAAAAGTATACTTTTGCTGTGCCTTTTTTTTCTCATATTCTCAACTCCCATGTTTTTTTTTTTTTTCAGGTACTTACAGGGATGTGCATTTTGCAAACAGCTCCCCCCTCATGGAGGCCAAGGAAGTGTGAATGGCATACTGTCTTCATGTGCTAAACCATGTGTTAAAGGCAAACACTCGCATGCTTAGAAATAATGCCAAGCTGAAGGAAACTAAAGATGTCAATGAGGAGTTTCGAGACCAGGGCATTACTAGACCAAAGGTACAGATTCAAACCACAGCAGTGTTGTTTGTTTTTTTTAATGGCATTGTTTAGTTTTTCATCAGTTTCTCCTATGCTTGATGTAAACCGTAAATAGTAAAAGTGATGTGACATACAGCCAAGTATGGTGACCCATACTCGGAATTCGTGCTCTGCATTTAACCCATCCAAAGTGCACACACACAGCAGTGAACACACACACACACACCGTGAACACACACCCAGAGCAGTGGGCAGCCATTTATGCTGCGGCACTCGGGGAGCAGTTGAGGGTTTGGTGCCTTACACAAGGGCAACTAGATTACGTGTCCGACTCTAACCATTAGGCCACAACTTCCCCATATGTTATAAAATCATTTTAAATGTAATTAATTGTCATGTGCTCTATTGATTACAACATGAATAAAAGTGCTTTAAATTAGCCAACCACATTCCTAATATTAACTCTCCCTGTTTTAGGTTTTGATTCTGGTGCCTTTCAGAGATGGAGTGCTGCGAGTGGTCCAGACCTTCATAACACTTTTAGAGCCCAAAGGCAAGATAATGGATGTCAGTAACAAGAAGAGATTTAAGGAAGAGTATGGAGAGGAACCAGGTGAAAGTCCGCCCAGATTGCACAGACCTGATGACTACCATGCTGTCTTTTCTGGGAAGGTACGAGAATCCTTAACTGAAAATCTTAGACTGTAATATGTAATGCACGTTAATGTTTGAATGTTAAACAGTTAAAGCTCTCTCTGCATATTGGGTTAGAGTTAAGAGAATAATAATGGATCGTTTCTAGTGACAGAGAAATGATGCAACCTGATTGGTGCTGAAAACCTCACTTGCTGGTGGGTTTCAGTTGTCCATAGGTTCTTTTACAGCACTTTAGTTTCCATCATGTAAATTTTAGATTTTATATTTAATAGCGCAGTGATTTTATAATTGTGTTCTGTTTGTAATAAATTATAAAGTAGTTATATTTTAGTCTTTCTGTGTTTTAATATGTATAAATGGCTGTTTTCCTTTGTGTTGCAGCATGTGTTGAAGCATTTGAATCTTCAGCTGCTGGATTCTCACGGTGTTGATTTCTCTCGTGTGCGCATATGGAACCTGAACAACTGGGCAGCACATTACAGAAAGACCCTGGTGTTCAGTGCCATACAAGAGCCTCAGATCACCAACATCCTTACCAAGCACTGCCACAACTACAGGGGCCAGGTACACAATCACACACCCTGAAAATTGTTCAAAATATGGAGTATTTGTATTTTGGGGGGCTAATCTGATTGGATCTGGTCTTAGGGAAGTGTTTTATGGTCATCTTTGAACTCCTACAGTGTTATATTTAAAGAAATTATAATAAATTGTATTCAATAAGAATGCATTTAATTGATCTAAAGTGACAGTAAAGATGTATAATGTTACCAAAGATTAGTTTTTAAGTAAATGATGTTCTTTTGAACTTTCTGTTAATCACAGAACCCTAAAAAATGTATCACATTTTCCACAAGAATAAAAAATTTTTTTTTACATCGAATTGCTTACACGGACCCCAAACTTTCGGTAGTTGAAATGTAAATGTAAAGAAACTAATGTTCTTCTTTCTCTCAGGTGTGCAGTAAAACTATTCCAAAGGTGGGCTCAATCTGTCAGGTACTCGTGCAGCTGCTACATGTATTCCAGATGTTCCAGTCTGACAGCTTCATGGACCAGGATGCCAGGTACAGATGCCTGCTGTTTTTCATTCTGATCACTAGAGGGCAGTAGTGTTAAGTCTGCACAGAGGAGCCTCTGAGAGAAAATATTGTTATAACTATGAAATAATTTAAGTGAAATTACATGTTTTACTGTAACTCATATTGGAACGTGCACAAGCAATTGTGAGTAACATGCTACCATTGTTTGTGGACTGAAAGCTATGTGTATACAAGTTCATACTGAATTTCCATGACTACTGCATTTACAAAATGTGATATTTTGAAAGAATCATATTCAGATGACTGCACACTGGCAACCTATAATGTTTGAGTTGTTTGCAAATATTAAAACTACATTATCCTTTAGGTTCCAGTTCTTTGTGGATAAGATCCTGCCCCAGTACAGAGTCATATTCATCATATTTTGATTTTGTTCGTCTGCAAAACTACCTGAAGAAGGAAAACATCAGTTTCGCTAGTGTGAGCGAGTGCTCTCAGAGATCCGAGGTATCACGAGCACGACATTTCTTCCAGAAAGGAGAAAAACAGTTTATGCTCTTCTCTGAGAGATTTCTACAAGAGGTATGTGTTTTGTACATGTATTGTCATCACATCTGATCAAATAAGTGCAGCCTTGATGAGCAGAAAAGTCTTTTCAAAAGCATTAATAAAATCTATAATTTTCAACCATACTATAGAACCTATTAAAAAAATATACAGGCCAATATTTAAAACAAACAAAAAAATACTATTAATTTATTTGGGAAAAATACTTTTTTTTTTTTTTTTTTTTTTTAATTGAGCAAACAAATATTATTAAACACAAATAATGAAAAAAAATGTCATTTTATTTTAAGTTTTTACATGTTATTATTAATTCTCTTTTCACTTAGATATGCTATCAAGGGAATCCATAAACTGATCTTCTACGGGTTGCCCACGTACCCTCACTTCTACAGTGAAGTGTGTAATATGCTTCAGGCTGGTGTCAGAGAGGGTGGTGGTTCTGTCAGCTACACCTGCACGGCCCTGTACTCCCGATATGACATGCACCGTCTGGCTGCCATCATCGGGGCCGCCCGCGCCGCTCAGATGCTGCAGTCCAAAAAAACAGTGCACCTTTTCATCACGGGAGGAGAAAAACACATAAAAATCGAATGTGACATTTTCAACCTCTCAGACAAAGTATTTCACTTCAATTAAAATTCAGTCATTTGCCTGAATGTTATTATATTCTCATGTCTTTGTGTTTTTAATAATAAAATTAATATAATTTTAGAGTAAAATTAATATAATATATATATAATATATATATATATATATATATATATATAAAAATACATATATGTGTATATATATGTATATATGTATATGTATATGTATATATGTATATGTGTGTGTCTTCTTTCGCTGTATTCAAAGCCCAGATCTTTGGCTCCAATGTGTATTTTTTTTATTATTACTTTCAAAATGGTTCTACAATAAGAGAAATTCTGACCAGTTGAAGTGTCACCTGCCCTGTCAGAAAAGTGTTACATTGTCACTGTGAGTTTGATATTGATAATGTACATTTGTTTTGTACATGTGTAAATCGTAGTTTATTGAATGTTGTTGTAAATTGCGTCGAGCAGCTAATGCTTAAATATCCTTAGTTGATGCCAAAATATGGCAAAAGTCATCATTAAAATAGTTAAATCCGTTATACCAAATATCACAAAAATACACAGAGTTGCAGTTAAGCTCATTTTGAAAGTGAAATAGATTAATTTGATTTAGTTATTTCATAATTGCTGCTTTTTAATTGTGGCTTGTTACATGACATGAGGAAGAGTTCACCTCTAATGATCATGCTGGAAACCCAATGTGACTGTTCTGTATGAAGTGGAACGTTTTACAATTTGGTTTTAAAGTCACATTGTCTCTCAAGATGCACTCTTCTTTTTTTTTTCTTTTCTTTGCTCGGTTTCTCTGTCAGTTGGAAAATGGAGCAGCTGTTTTACACACACACACACACACACTCTCTTTCACAGATGTGCACTCTGTCTCTCTGTAGCTGGCTCACGTATACACTCACATGTCATAAATAATTAAAGAAATGAGTGTCAGTTGTTTGGTTAAGGCCAGCATCTGACTATATCAAACAAAACCATTGATCCATCCAACAAATCTCCTCCCTATTTTTTTTCCCTGAACACACAATCCTGCTGTGCTGCTTTTTGAATCCTCTCTAAAACTCCATTGGGATTTATCTGCTGACCTCTGAATGCTCGCACAGTGATGCCGCAAAACAATATTTCTGCTGAGCTTGCATATTAGTATCATCTGTATCATTACAGTGCTCCAAAACTAAGGAAATGTATCTAAATAAACTCTCATATGTATTGTTGGATGGATTTGAGTAAGTGCTCTGTGCAGCTGTTTCAATGAGCAGTATGCTATGAAATATTTAACAGTAGAGCTGGTGTTTTTGGTCCTTTAGCTGAGGCAGTGTATTGCTGCAAACATGCAAGAGACGGTAATGTTTGCAAGTGTGACGTCTGTGTGCCTACCTCTGCATCTGAGCCCCATGGCATTTCCTTCTGTATTATTGTGGTTTTTGGCTTGTTCAAGTATCTTTTTAGCTTTTTAAAATGTGAAAAATATAATATAAAAAATCTCAAATATTTCTTGCAGGAGATCTTCGTGTAATCAAATTAGAAAAGCAGTCTTTATAATTTTATTCCTCTAATAATGGTGCCATTTCAGTCACATTTTTAATATTAATGTTAATATTTTGCATCTGTAATTTCAATCAGGCTTGTTTGTGTGAGAAGGAATAGATGACCTGTGAAAACAGACAGTCCTAACCAGTGAAGGTGACCTTTCTCTCAATTGCACACATGTTTGTTCTCCATTTGTGTGAAACACTCCATCGCTCTTTCTCCTATGTGTCCAGCCTCTCGTGGTTATTGGAGTGTGGGTAGTCTGTTGCCTTGGAAACCCCTCTGTGCTCCATCATGACTTGTATGTGTGTGTGTGTGGGTGTGTGTGTGTGTTGGGAGAGAGTGAGAGCTCTGAACGGTAGTAGGTATCAGGAGCACCTTTTCTTTTCACCTGTACTTGCACTGGGGCCTTTAATCACATGTTGCATTCTTATACAACAGTTTTCAATGGCCAAACAGCATTTGAAGAACACTGATGTAACAATGCAACGTCATCAGATTTTTTTTTCTTCACTTTTTGTGTCACTAATCTTCTCTGTGCTTGTATGTTCCTGGCCAGTGTTGTTATTAACTAGAACTAAAACTATTAAAATATTTTTGTTAATTGAAATAAAGCTGAAATGTATAAATATTAGTTGAAAAAACTAAAGCACTTAAATTACTAACATTAAAATAAAGCTAAATATATATTTTAAAAAAATTACAAAAGCATATTACTAAAATTAAAATGGATACTGGTAAAAAGTAAATTCTAAATATTAATAAGTACTATAATGGTATCAAAATAAAATAAAAATAACACTCTTCCAGACAGATTTTCAGTCTGTACATTGCTTGTGGGTATTTCTAACTGACTTTTTCTGCAGGTTTCATTGATATGCCAGTTGGTGGCCAATGACTGTCTTGAAGTGAATCGCTAATTGTTCACTCATCCGATTCCTTCAAAAAAAACAGGCTGAATTTGGAATAGCATACTTTTAATACTATTATTATTACCTTGTCCATACGATTTCAAATTCAGGCTGAATTTTCCGGAACAAAACAAGTGATTGTCTTTATGAGTCACTGAACTGATTCGTTCAAAAACATTCTTTCAAGAACGCTGTTTTTCTGGAAAATGTGCAATGAATAATTCTACCTTAATTTTTGTTGGTGGAGCAAAAATACACAACCGGAGTTCCTACAATATAAGTAGCTCAAAATTAACTTCTTGTTAATGAAACTGTTATAAAATAATTTTGGTCTTCATATATGATGGTCATGGTTTGAAAATGGTGTGTTATTAGCAGCTAACGGAAAGTTCCAACTAAGCTAATCAGAATAAATAATGGACTATTTTGAGCTGTCTTGATGGTATTTAAGATCAGGTGGTGTTTACAGCTCCTGGGTAAATTGATAGTCACTTAAGGTTTTGTCCGTTAGAAAGCTTTCCAAAGTGAAGCTGTCTGGCTGGGGAGAAACTGACAATTCTGTTTTCTGATAGGTTATCGTTTTCCCATAAGAACTCAAGCAGCTTGTCTCACAGACAGAAACAGACATGGTTATGAGGCACGTCCCTTGCTGGATTACTAGCAGGTTCTGTGCCCAAAAAAGCAAAGATCAGATTGTTCTTACACTCAGAATTTACATAGAAGGTTGTGAACATGCAAGTTAATTTTAAGATGCTTTAAGATGCTTCACCACATCTCTGTAAAAGAGAAGACTAAAGAGTTACATTGATTTGTCTGAGGACAGATCAATCTTCCTCTTCATCTCTTCCTGAAACTGAAAGGGTTAATGGATGTCTGAGTGTTTCTATGACAACACAGATGAGACTGATGAGCACAACCATTTGGAAGAGACTCTCAATTCAGAATCCAAAAATAACCACACACAAAACAAGCCTAAAGAGATGGCAAGGGAGGAAGAGGAGGTCAATTACTGATAGAGAAAATTCTGCCCAGACTCCAAACCACCCGAGTCAGTTAACCTCTGCACACCAACTGCAACTCAGATGCAAGTTTCATACTAAAATAGATCATGATGCTTATCTGCATACAGCTTGGCATTTACTTGATGCACAAAGAAGACAAGGGAAACACAACATTGCTAAAATGTTGAACAATATTGTCTAACCCAAATTCCCCACCCTTCTAAAAGTCCAAAAACACATTATTTTCCACATACTGTACATTATTGTCTCTCCTCTATGCCCCGCCTTTCTGAAACACGTTGATTTTTACAAAGCTCATCGTTCTGAAAAGCGAGGTGTACGCTGATTGGCTAGCTATCCAATGAGTTGTGATTGGCGTTGCATTGCGTTGCGTATCGCGCCGTGTAAACATAAAACCATGTCTGCATTTGCGATCGGAGAAACTACAAACAACAAGTTTGAATCAACAGTGGCAAATTCTTTAAATATGAAACTGTACTTACAGGCTGTGAGTCAGAAGCGCCAGACTGTCCTTGCAAAGTTGGAATTGCCCCACTTTATAGAAACAACATTTGTGCACAGCCTTCCCAGGTTCAGGAAACAGTCCTCTGTAAAATGTGCTGCACACATCTGAATATTTGGGTTAAACTGTTCCAGAACAGTGTTGTTAATTCAAGTTAACCACTGATTTCTAGTTGTGTCCTCTTTTGGAAGGCCAAACAAAGTAGTTTCGCTTTTACAACAAAACACACAGTGACTCCACAACATGGCAGCAGCCGCAACAGCGAGAATCAAAGTTATGCCTTCTTATGCAAATTGTCCCACATAGTGACATAGACATGTGGGGGTGTGTTTAAACGAGGCGTTTTAGGAGGGCTTGGACGATTCTTAACTTTTATAACAAATATCTTTTTGGGCTTGAGACCCAGTCTTTGCAACTTTAGGGATCTTATCTATGCACAAACAGCTTGTAACACTCCAAAGAGAAAGGAAAATTTGAAATTGCATCAACTGACCCCTTTAAAAGTTTCTCTCTAAAAGTTGTGCAACATTTTAAATAATTACCACGCAGCCTTGGACAAATACTGCATGATTTGCTAAATTTGCCCTTAAAATATGGTTTTATGTACAAATAAATGCATATTCTTTATTTTTTTGGAGAAAGTGGGTGAAGCACAGTTACGTTATATGTTGGCAAAATACAATAAATAAATAATCAGGCCTTCATATAAGTTATTTAGATGGGATTATAATACTTAAATATAAAAATAGCAACTAAAAGTGATCATAATGGCAGATGTAATATAGCTAATTTAAATTTGGATCATTTTGTAAAAATGTTTTACATAACTATGTATTTTAGGGTTAAGAGTGATTCATATGTACTGGGATCTTTCTTTCATGTGTGTTTGAGCATTTGTTCAAAATAATTGCAATAAGTGCTTGTTTCCATTGATTTTGTGTGTTGGGATCATTTTCCATTTTTGTAGTTGGCTGGTGGAGCATGTCCTCGCATTTGCTCGGTCAATTATTAACAATCAAATAGAGAATAAATGAGCAGTCATAACCCATTATTTCAATTTACACCCAGAGAGGAAGAGGTGTCCGAATTATTTAGTCATTTTCATTGTCAGTGACATTTCTGTGATGTTATGGCTTTGGGAATTGGGGTAGATGACCTCATACACATCATTAAACCTCAGTCCCCGGTTCCAGTTAACACTTAAAATGTTTTTGTTTCTATTTTAGGCAGGTATTGAATGTTAAATGAAAAGAAAAGACTGATGAGGTCCATTGAGCAGATACAAAGAGGATGGGAAATGATAGAATAGCTGGAGAGAGAGAGACTGATGGGAGACTGTTATTTCTAACATTATGGCACATGCTTGTGTTTTTAACCAGAACAATGGGCGCATGGCAACAGCGGGTAACCATGGTGACTTTTAAGGTAGCCGGATGGGATTATGATAACATTGCCAATACTGTCAGGTTCACATCTGATGAAGTCCTTATTAGTATTTCAGACACACTCTATTTTTCCTTTGACACTCTGAAAAGACAAAGCTGATTTCCCAAATGTGTTTCTCTCGCTTCTCCTTTTCATTGTTTCTCCTGTAAGTGCTCTGAATGGCTTCTGGTACTTACAGAAATTTAATGACATCCCATTTGACAGGAAATGCACAAGCACTTCTCTCAGAACAGAGTAAAAAGCGAAGACAGAGATCCCAGTTTACAACAAATAATGCAATTATCAGTGTAGAGCACTGTCTCATATATAGAACACTGTTATAATCTTATGATCAGATTTTTTTTTTTTTTTTTTAAAGAAAAGAAAAGAAAGAAAAAGAAAAATATGAATTTAGCTTGATAATATCTCTGAATTACATACATTGACATACAGAGGCTGTTTAGAGAGCATGGGAAGGCGTGTATTTAATTGCTTTTGAATGCAGATGCTTTCTAAAGGTCGCTGTCATTAGGCAGAATGCCTGCTGTTTGGTTATGAATTTTTTAAAAGCCAAGGAGAGCTGGTAGAAATTTAGGATCAAAATGATCACTGCTAATATTTGTTGCAATTCATATTTGATCTTTCCTTAAAGCAGAATGAGTCTTAGAATCCTGACTAAACAAAGTGATTAAAAATGAAAGAAAATATGGAATAACACTACATTATCCCACTTAATACATAGCTGCCTACCAAATAAAATTACAATCAATATGTAAAATTAATTGTTTTAATTAGAATAAAATATTACAACGAGTCATATAAGAATATTATAGTCAGTATGAGATTTCTGATATTTACTGTACACTTTAACCAAGGAACCACCAATTTGTCAAAATTGTATATAATTGTTTTTGGTCTGTCGAAATTTTTAATGTCACAAGGACTCAGAAATACATAATATATTGATTGTATTGTTAGTGGAATGTTGTCTGCTATGTAAAAGTATGTGAAGGTGATATGGCAATAAATGTAAAGGAATTAACTGGAGGAGGAAAAATGTTATAGCTATGGATTAACTTAAAACAATGGTTTGAAGTTAAAAATGTGTTGATGGATTTTATGCTATTGCAAACAGCTTTTCACTTCACAAGACATTAATTGGTGGGCTAGAGTCACCTGAATTACTGGTCTGATGGCACCTATTTACTGCAGAGGATCCATTAGTTAGCAAGTGATGTTCTGTTCTGTTCTAATGAAAAAAATAAAAAATAAAAACTTATCTACATCTTGGATTGCCTGAGGGTGAGTATATTTTCAGCAAATTTTCAGTTTTGTGTGAGCTATTACTTTAAATTCAACAAACCATCTAACCTCTAATTAACAGAACTGTGAAGAAATTTTGTAAACTGAGCTGTATCAAACTGAGCATCAAGGGTGTATGTTTTCTTTTAAATCTTTAGCTGTGCCTTGTATAATATTCCACTAAGTACTCATTTAGGCTATATAACGTAATCACTGACATGCTTTGACGCACAAAATTCGATTGATCGAAATTATTCACTTAATTGGCTTGTTAATTTGCGGGAAAACACGTAATTTTGGGTTTTCGACTGCTGTCTTGTAATTCATCCCACGCTTAAGCATTATTATTTGAAAACAGTTAATCAGGATCCTGCTAAGAGGCGCAGCAGGAACCCAGCGTAGACTTTTCTATCATTCCAGAATGTACCATCAGATGCGCATCCCCCTCTCCACCCCCGCGCACTGGAGCGGTCGAGCCATCCCCGTCTTAAGCGCGCGCCATGGTTCAGTCCAGACCAGAACATCATGGCGATAGATGGTAAGTAGGCCAATACCGCTCTCCTGCTCTCTCAAATTCACTACTCTTCCCATAGCCCCTCGCTTAGCTGCACGTGAAATGGTTAAATGTGATCATTTCCCCAATGTCTGTGGCATAGAGTGTTTCTGTGTTAAAGGGTTCATTGGTGGTAAAGTTTGTGTGTTGTAGTGTGGATTGAAGTGATTGTGGTGCTGAAAGAACAGCTCCCACACTGCCGACTCCCTCAGTCAACTGGCGTCTCTGTTACTTTCGCTGACTATTTGATGGTTTCTTCCACTACAGTGCGAGAGAACCGGCGCTGTCAGCAGGTGCCGGTCGCTTCATTGAGGAAATCCGGTGGTTTCACTTCTCCATTTGGGAGTGTGCCGCCGTCTGTGATGTAACTCGGGGATAGTATAGAAATCGAGGCTCTTTTAAAGCCAGTGTTCAGTCTTTGTGTATTATTTTCAGACACTCGTACAGGTTGCGCGAGGTCTATTTAGCTGAGATTTTCTTGTTTAAGGATTACGTTGCTCTGTAATCTTTGCTCTTAAGCATTGATGTCTGTTCGCATAGATTATTATTTGTTCTTTTCATTGCGTTAACTGTTTGCAGTATCTGTTTCTGAACTGGCTTCACATCGAGAAGATAAAAATTTGAATTGTTTTTGAATGTATGCAGTCTATATGGTATGTAGGTGGTGTGTATATCAGTTGGCTCAATTTATCAATATGGTATTTTATATGTAAAGATTAGTTCTCACTGTGTAACTGGATTATGATTGTGTTTAAAAGGCTTGATTTTTATTTTATTTTTTTTATTGACCATGACTGCAAGCCAGCACCAACACACCCACACACACACAACCTCCACGAGAAGAGAGTTCTTACTGAATGTGCAGTGTTTTCAGTTCATTTGAAATGTGCTGGTTGAGAGAGATAAGTAATATTTTTAAATGCATTAAATTTTGCATCTAAAAAAATTTTTTTTAAACTGCATGCACATTAACTTACCTTCAGTAGAAAGGCAAATATATATATATATATATATATATATATATATATATATATATATATATATATATATATATAATAAAACATTAACTGATTTCGCTAGCAAAATGGACCATCGGGTGAAGTGGGGGAAATATGTCAAATATGTAATTTTTGTGAAATATCTCTAAATGTGTAATTTTAGTATCTAAATTGCAGCAAACACACTTGCTATCAATATAAAATCACTATTAAATTTATGCTGAAGACCTATCCCACTTAACCCAGAAAAGACAGTGAAAATGCATTTGTTTTAAAAAGTGCATTTGTTTTATCATTATCACACAGAAATTACATGAAATCTTTTGAATTTCTCTGTTGTTGTTGTTGTTGTTGTTGTACAGCTGGGAGTATACAGCTTTTATCAGTGCTCCTTTTGAGAATTTATTTTGCATCGTTCCCCCTAAAGGAAAAGTTAATTTGACAGCAAATTCTGAAATTCACTAGTGACAGCAACTAAACCATGCTTTTGTCTTCATTATTGTATGATGTCAGATGCATAATGTCATCTCTTGACCTTACAGATATTAATGCTTGTAATAAATAATAAACAATCCCCTAAGCTAACTGTACACTGCAGAATCCAGTGTTTATTCCTTTTGCAAGAAATCTGTAAGAATGTGAAAGTGAAAAGGGGAAAGTCAATTTGTAGTCCACTCAGATTCTGTGTAAATCTTTATATTTAATAGAAATGCAGATGTGTCATGTAGAGATCCCAGAAAACCTGTAATGCTTACGATTGGCGCTGGTTATTTTGCGTTGCACTGCAGGTCAGTTAACCGTATTGACACACTGACATCCAAACAGACCGATTCTTCCTCAGGACAATCAGATACTTTATCTCCTTTCCACTCCACTCTTAGCTGTTGGCACAGTGTGAGTCCACATCAAATATTTACAGCACTCCACTGCTGTTCTTCAGAGAATAAAACCCAAATTCATGTTGGCATAACAAAAGAAACTGCCCATCAAGCAGGACGTGGATTGCTGATAAGGAAGAATAGGATTAAAAAAAAAAGAGGCTATTGAGTGTTGTTTAACTGTTATCACTTCAGTGAAGTGTGTTGCCCCTGAAAGACCTCCTGCTTTTGTTCTTTTCTGTTTGATTCCCATGAACCTCTTGAATGAAAAACTCAACATTTTTACTTTTTATATGGCAAACATCTGGTGTTGAGGTGTGTGTGGTTGTGATGTTCTGTTTGCTGAATAAATGTTTTGTGAGTTGTTTACTTTACTTTTGTAGATAAATGCTGTAAGGAAGAGAACCTGATGGCCAGCGTGAAGGATTTTAAAAACACGGTGCATTAATTTCACACGTCACTTGCAGCCTTTTGTTGCACATGAAGGACAAATTTGAAATTATTGCAGGGAAGTAATTCATGCAGCCATATCTAAAAGAAGGCACTTTATCATTAGCACTGACAGGTGAATTTCAAACTCTGATGGATGTCTGTAATGGACGACTGTTAAAACCCTCAAATGATTCTTGCATGCAATGAATCAGGTGCAGTGAGTTGTGTTAAAAATGCTTAAAATACCCTCAGCTCCTTGAGCTCCATTGCTAATCATATTAAATAACTGCCATTTCCTGTTAACACCAGAGTGACTCCATCAACACAAAACCATTACATATAATTATTAAAATATGTGCATTTTTAGATCTGCTGTTTGTCTTGTTTGGGAAATAATGAAGACTCGGGTGGTGCTTCACCGAAAAAATAAAATAAAAATAATTATCTAAAATTATTTAAAATAAAGTCTATGCATGACCTGGTGTTTTATTTGTATCTGAAATGAGGAGATGTGAACATTTCGGAGCACTAAACACTCTCATGCAAAGTGCATACTCGGTTTATATATATTCTTCATGTGTGTTTTTCAAGTAATTTCCAGGTAATAAATAAAGTATCTGAATAATGCAGTGCTAACTGACATAGCATTTATTACAGTAGCCTATAGAAACTAAACAATATATTTTCTGCCTTATTCTATAATAAAAGTGTAAAAAAAATAAAATTGTATATAAACAAATCATAAAATTCACAATTAGGAAAATATAGAAAAAATATTACAGAATACTAAATGTTTTCATCTGTATATTTAATTTAGCCAATTAAAAGAGATAAGGAACCACCCCCCCACCCCCCGGAGGACTCCCGGATTTTGGAGCCCAAATGTTGACAGGTATGGGTATGATGCAGAATAAATCTGTAATTCCAGACAGGCTGTATAATATCTTTCATTTCTCTTTCTTTCTTTATGGTTCTTTCCTGCTGCATGTGGGATGTTGATTTCACTTCTTGGCCAACTGTGGTTTATCCCAAAGAGAATATCACACACTGTATTTCTGAACTAGCAGTATTCATTATGATTAGCATTTTTCATTTCAAATGTTTCACTTTTCGCCACTCTGTTTGATTAAAACAAAAAGAAATGCAAATTGAAAAACCGCTAAGACTTGCCTGTACTTTGCCTCTAGACTTCCATTTACATGCAAACCCACACAGCGGAAGTAGTCAGTCTTTAGGGGTATCTTGTGCATGAAATCAACTGCATCAGCTGTGGCACAGTTCTCAAGAGTCTTACTTCTGCAAAGTCTGTTTTCATGACTCAGATCAGCGCAGAAAGATCATAAACCTGATCCAATGCAAAGTCTGAATGCAGAGTGTAAAGTAGATGAAGTCCCAGTGGAGTCCAGTCACCAAAACACACCCACAGAGCCCCATTCCCTCTCCCAACGGCAGACTACAAATACAGAAAATGCAGATCCATAACCACAATTTACTTTTACTCTTCTACTTCAATTGCAAATAAGAAAAAAAAAAAAAAAAATAAATTAAAATTTTATCCTTTTTGTCTCTTCTGCCGGTTATTTTCCAGATTAGCAGAGTTAACGCCTCTCACAGATTACAAGATTAAATTGCATCTAATCATTAAATGATCTGTGAAAACAAATGGAATTAAATCAGTGTTATTTAAAATAGCTGTTCTGACATCTGATTTAAAACTCTCCACAGGACCATAAGCAGCCTGGAGGAGTTTGTGGAGAGAGGCGTATGCCAGCCATCAGAATCTTCTGTCTAATTGGTTTGGGATTTCAGATCTAGTGCAGATTTTAAGACTTGTTTGCAAATGCCCATTAGCTTTTATGTGTCTTGATTTAAATTGCTTCTCTCTCTCCCTAGAGAATGAGAACGAGAAAGAGTGCGCGAGTAAGAAAGAAATGGAGAGAAATGTAGACTATAGTGAATAGGATCTCCCTTAGAGGGCCAAACTGTTAATTGCGGCGTTGTGTGTCAGACTGGTAATGTGTGTGCAGGAGAGAGAGAGAAATAGTGAGACTCTCTAGGGCAAAGTTGTCTCTTCTCTGTCTGGCTATCAGTCTGGGTCACAGTTAGTCAAGACAGCTACATGTAACTGATACTGGAACTCTCAACCCAACACTAAAAAAAGAGAAAGAGAAAGATTATGCAAAGAAACATGGTTTTGATATTCAATTTCAGACCAAAATTGCTTTTATACAACATTGTAACTATAAGTTAATATTAAGTAGCCTAACTTATGTGTTTTTAGTTTATGAGGTTAAGATTATTTTATTTATTTATTTTTTTATATATATATAATATTGACAATAATTGTATTTTTACTCCACCAATGAAAATATTTTCAAACGAAGCCAAAACAGAAAGAATCGTTGCATGTCACTGAGCATCACACAGTAGTGGCGCTCCTGAATAAATCAGTAGATTTGAATGAAGAGTTGATTGAATGATTCATTGACTCATTCACAGAGACGCTTGCTTTGTTCCTGAATCAGTGTGTTTAAACAAATCGGTTGTGTCAGTGATTCAATAACTCACTTATAAAGTCAGCTGTAGTACTTGTTTCATTCCTGAATTAATCAGTGTTTTTGAACAAATTGATTGTTGAGTTATTGATTCATTGACTCTCTCATAAAGACATGCAGAAAGAGTCACTGAAAATCCCCACTAATAATGGACACAAAAACAGACAAGCAGAGTGATATAAACAGTGGAAAGTCCCAGTGGTGTTAGACTGTATATTGGCACTCCTGGACCAACATAATAGATCAAGACACTTAAAGTGAAAATCACTTTGGATAAAAGCATCTGCTAAATTAGTGAATTTCTCAGCCGATGATAAAGAGTCATTTTTCTCTTTACAATCACATTTAGCTTCAGATTAAATAAAAATTCTAACAGTGCCAGACAAAAGCACAGATGACCCGTATGCGTTTAGTGCAGTCTCTAATATATTATTTTGAAAGCTGTGATCACTCCGAAGACTGTGGTCTGGAAGGGTGTTAATTGTCCCTGTGAATCAAGCTCTAATGATTCTTTAATGGAGTTGGCAGAAGTTTAAACTGTTGGCTGATGAAGTTGGTTCATATTAAATTACACTACCCAACCCTCAGCCCTTGTTGTTCCAATGTACATGTGTTTAGTTATTTTACCGTGTTTTGCCAGATTTGAAGATGATTAATAGCACGTAAATGGCCTATAAATGATTTTCTGTCTTGAAACTGTATGTCAGAGATTCTTCTTTTCTTAAACCATTGATAATAATGGCTCAGCTTGTTCACCACACATGCAACACACTGTAAACCCTAAAAATACTGTAATGTGTTGATTGTACTGAATTGTACTCCGCATCACGTTCCCAGAATTAATAGACTTGTACCTTTACTAACACACATGCGCGCACACACACACACACACACACACACACACACACACACACACACACACACACACACACACACACACACACACACACACACACACACGTACGTGATAATCACCCTCATTTGTTAGTAGTGAAAATTGAGGGTTTGGTATTAATGACAGACGTGAATTTATTTTTAATTTAGTATATAACAGGCTTTGCTTCATGGGTGTATTTTTGATGCAGAGCACCAATTTAAAATAAATAAATAAATACAACCTCTGTCTTTTTAAAAATATGTTTTGCACATCTTATCGAGTGGCATTTTTGAGTTTGAGGTTCTATGGCATTTAGTTTGTCCAGTCTGTTCTCTGGTTCATGCTCATTACACTCTCCAGGGCAAATGATTTCATTTGTCACCTAATTAAATTTTTAAAGTGCATAGTTTGCCATCTTGTTCCATGTTTCTATTCTTATTATTTAGTCATTCTGGTGGTCGTGACTTTATCTATTCAATTGGCATTTATGACATCACATTTGAGCAGTTGCTCCAGTGTTGCGTTATTCTAGCATTGATTGCAGAATTCTAGTCACAATTCATAATATGAAATATACAGGTCCCCCCACCCTTTTCGCTAAAGTTATAAAAAAGAAAATAATAATAATCTGCTGTTGGACATTCTTAGTGTTAAAAATCAATTAGAATTCAAATTAAACTAAATCTAATATAAATATGGAAAAATATTATAGCTGTAGCTACAGTACATTTGACACCCATGTATTGTACACACCCATCCTTAACCCATAACAAAGCATCATGTATACAAACGATCCTAAGCCAAACCAAGAAATAATCCACAACCACATTTAAAAATCTCTAAGAAATAATATAATTTGAATGAGCTTCAGTAGTCAGTCAGCAAACCCACCATGGGATATTCGAAAATGACAGGTTTTTCTGTTCCTCAGTGGCATTTTCATTACATCCCCTCTGGTGAGCTGCTTCTGTGGACTGTTGTTTTTGAAGCCAAAGCGGATTTGTGTGTAAATCTGTCAGTCTGTGAGGATAAGATGTTTTGTTATAGAGAGTGAGAGATGGTGAAAACAGCACACACAAAATCTGGAGCTGTTAAGCCCAGACAGGAAGGATTCTAGATATAGATAGATAGATGTAGATAAAGTTGCTGGCAAAGGATATATTTGAATCTCTGCCTTGGTCTCACTATAGTTATGAATTAGTTTGGAGGTCATGTCAGTATTTATAGTTCTCACAGTTTCTATACTTAACTCTCCTACTGAGCTGATAAACTGCACCAACCTGTGATCTTTGAGAAAATTTGAAATGCATTATGATAAGGAAAAAAATATTAGTAGAAAATACTGAAGGAGTTACGCTTTTTGTATCTTTTTGTATCAATTTCCTTTGGTGGATACATTGTGCTTTGCAAAGTTTGACATGACTTTCAGATCCAAGGGCACTTCTTTCCCCCTCTTTCTCTCTTCATTTTTTCCACATTCTAGGGTTTGAAGACTAAATGGAGGGAAAAACCTGTATAATCTGGGACGGGTCTCTATAAATACAAAACAGCCCTGTCTGAGAAGGTGAGATGGATGAAAGAGAGAAAGGACAAAAGTACTTGGGGTTTGGCCCTGCAACCTCACCTTGGCTTAGTTTACTTACTTTATTTACAGACTTGGCATCAGTCAAACAGTTTCCCTCAGGACTGAATCAGAACTGACCTTCAGAGCAGAATCTTTGGATATAAATCACAGGCCTCATAGATTCTGACTATCTGGTCCACTTTGCAGTTTATTCTGACTGTGAACTGCCCAATTAGATAGGGAAAAGGCTCTTAACTCATAAGTTAAAAAATAAAAAGTGTAATTTTTTTTTCTTAACATTACTGGGTGGATAAATCTTAAATTTATCATTTAAACCTTGTGGTCAGAATATCTATTGAAAAGTAATAAATTAGTGTTCAGATATCTCTGCCATATTATGTGCAATGTGCATTAGACGGTACCGAAACAATGGGCTAAAAAACTAAACTGCAGATGGAGGAATTGCAACAGGATATCTCAAATTTTGTGAGTTCAACCTCAGTCCAACAAGATGGAAGTTATTGCATATTTAGCAGAGCTATTAGATCTTAATGTGATTTTAATCTGCTTTGTACAGCACACTGGCTGTGTGACAAAAGACCATGTCAGTAGCTCTTGTGGAGAAATCTCTCTGCAGGCTAGTTTTATGTGAAAGCTATTTGTCAGAATTATTTTCATAATTCTTATGTATACGTTTTTAATTATTTTATTTGTAGCATTATCTTTCTGTTTGAATATTCAGCTGTTGGTCATTTCACACACAGCCGTGTGATGGAGAATTACAGCATTTTAGGGGGTTATGATAGACCCAAAGCACCATGTGGCAATGTTCAAAATTAAACTGGCAGTGTTTACTTTTTTAAAACATACTGCAGGTGATGCAGATTGTTGGGACTCTCTGATCTGTCTTCATATAATAGTATGTGAGCTTCCAGTGAGCAGTAATCGAGATGCTACCAATTTAGAGTATTGTTATAATAGCAGTGATCAAGCTTCATGGGTGGGGGGGAAGGGCAAGCTTCATTCACCATGGAAAGGACTCCCCCAACTGCTCCCCAGGCGCCGCAGCTTAAAAATGGCTGCCCACTGCTCCGGGTGTGTGTTCAATTTAGTCTCTGTGTGTGTGCACTTCGATGGGTAAATGCAGAGCACGAAAATCTGAGTATGGGGACATCCTTGGCTGCTTCCATCTCTCTCCTCCAGAATGTCTGGGGTTTTGATCGGGTTACAGGTTGACAGCACACATTAAGAATGCATAAACTGACATCCTTGGCTGCTTCCATCTCTCTCCTCCAGAATGACCTTTACTCAACTTCTCGCAAACAACCTCTGCAAGTCAGCCTGACATTATAACCCCCCACAGGCTGAAGGCCAAAGGTATTTGATTCACACCAACTCTCAGCCAGAATCAAAGTCTCCCTTTTTCAACGCTAAGCAGATTTAATACACAAGATATTACTTAAGTGCAACATTGAAACTTGCAGTTTCTGTAAAGTTGCTTTAAAACAATATCTTTTGTGAAAGCACTATACAAATATACCTGAGCTGAATTGATTGTTTCTTAAAATAACTAAACTAAACCCTTGCACTGAATGTGGTTTGAAAGACAAGTAGACAAAAGCAAAACAACCTATTTGCAGTTGAATAAAGCACTTGGCAGTGCAGAGATGCTCATTCAGGACTCCAAGGGTTCTCAGACTGAAGTACCATACAATTTATTGTTCATTTGTTAGTTTGAGAAGCACTTGAATTAAAATGAGGTCAAATGGGTCAATTTTGTGTATGAAGGTTTGAGAAACATAACAAGGACAGTGTCATCCAGTAATCACAATAATAATATTTATTTTACATGTTTAAAAATATAAATAATACTATAATATTATTGTTTAAATATACACTGTGCTCACGAGGCTGCATTTATTAGATAAAAAATACAGTAAAAAACATAATATTAGGAAATATTGTTACAATGACTGTTTTCCATTTTAATATATTTTAAAATATAATTTATTGTGTTGTCAAAGCTACAATGATTCACCTTACTTTTTCCTTACTGTATGATATTGGTCATCATCATTATTTGTGTCCGAACATTATTAATGCTAATTGTCATCACACAGACACAGTCCATATGTTTTACCACTTAAGCACGGCTCCATGTTTAAACTGTATGCTTCACTCTGGTGTGGGGTATCACTTCACTCAGTCCCAGGTTTGAATCCAACCATTGCCAACTGAAATCTTCTGCAGACCATCATGGGTTAGTTTTACGCTGTGCATAATGGAAACTCTTTTTTGCTGCTTTCTAATGCATGAGTGTGGGTTTCAGCTTTAAAGACATTTCTGACCTGAACTGTCCCAGCAACCACCCGAGCACAGCTGCAAAGTGTAAAGTGAGCCGTACTGCTGAGGTGATGTCTGAGATTGTGTGTCTGAGTTTTAACTGCACAGAGTTCAGATTAACACAACAGATCCCTGTTTGAATTCATTACCTTTGAGAGGTTATTTAGCAGGGCATATTAAAGACTTACAGTAGGTTAAGCTTGCCAAAGTTAGATGCTGGGGCACATTAGAAGGTTGTCTGGGAAGGTTGATGCCAAAATGCAAGTTTTAAATACTGTAAGTATACTGGGAGGATTAATAAATTGTAGTCTGTTACTGAATACAGATTAAATACAGATTAAATAGATTACTTTTTTTATCTAAATTGTTTTAAGCTTCCCATTAAACATACCACATTGTTATAAAAAAAGCAAAGAGGAAGAATATATATTAAAAAAAAATTATTAACATCATAAAATGCATTAAACATTACATTACACCAGGGTTTCCCAAACCATGCTTAATGTAAAAACTTCAGTGGGAGTGGATAAACATGTAATAATTAATTAAATTGTAAAAATGTAAAATAAAAATAATTTACTTGAACACTAAAAATAGAAATATTTCATTTGTTTACCTGCATGTTAATGTGACCATTAACCGATGTCAGAGAACTGAAACATGTGAATCTGTTGTTTAAGGAGTTTGGCTGACAAAATATTTAGGAATCACTGCATCAATAATTTATAAATAATTTCTGGCCATTGTGTGAAAATATGTAATTATGTAATACATAAAGTAACTGTAATCTGAATATGAGCATTTTAAAATGTAATATACCCAAGTATATTCCAAGTACTTAATATTTGGAATCTGATTATGTAATCCTACTACATGTAATCAGTTACTACCCAGCCCTGATTGTAAGTGTTGTTAGATTTAAAAACATTCAGTGAAGGCCTAATGCCTTAAACAGTGTAAAGAACCCTTGAGGTAAAATTACCTTTAACATCTTTATTACCCACAACAAATGGAAATAATAAAAAAATAAATAAAATAAAAAACACAGCAATGCTTTCCTATCCCTTGTTTGTCACTTTGCATTGAAAAAGCAAATTAATTTTTTTTTAGTGTTATACTTTTATACTTTTTACTTTTTATATAATATAGTTTTTATATTTATTGTTTTATTTTAGTATTATTTTTGTACAATTATGGTGTTAATTAATATCTTGAATTAGCTATTCTTTTTATATTTTCAGTTTTCTTTCAGTTTTAAATTGCTTAGTTGCTTGAATTTTGTTTTAATTTAAAATGACAGAACCGATTCAAGGTGTCAAATATCAACACAAAGATTTTTCTCTTGTGTCAAATCTCACATTGTTTCTGAAATCCATTTCATGTATTCCAAGTGTCCAGTGTTTTGTCAATGTGATAAAGTCTCAAAGTATCATGTGCTTCAGTTATAAGTGTCTGTCTCTTTCTATGTTGGTGTCTCTGTTTAATGTGTTGTTGCCAGTGTTGGGGGTAACACATTACAAGTAAAGCAAGTTACGTAATCAGTTTACTTTTCAAATAAGTAACTCCAGTTACTTTTTTCCCATATATTGACTGACAGCTCTTGTGTTACCATGTTGAGAGAAATTTGGAGTAAGTGCAGAGGCGTTGTGTGCACTGTGTGAACGTGATGCTTACTGTGGTTCTAGACTAAATATGAACAAAAACAGATTCAGTATTCCTTAAAATTATAATAAAAACAGTCAAATGCAAACTCATAATATTATACAAACCTGCTAACATTTAATGTTAAATAAGACAAATATCATTTATGTAATTAATCCCATTTTAATAACCAATGTCTTTGCTACTGACCTTCGATGATCCAGTTCAACCATACTAAGCAATAATGACACATTTGTGTTTCATTCAACTTTCTTCTAGTGCGTCCTGAATGATATTCTTCATGCGATTTGTTTGAGCTGCGCCCTCTACTGTACAGATGTGAATTTACATTTCCTTCAGCTTGTTGCTCATTCATTTCGCTTTTGTTGTAAAAGGGCTTTTACATTTGTAAAAGAATAACTTTTTATATTAAAAACAAACAAGTAAGCCCAGCGCAGATTTAAAAAGTAAAGCAAAAGTAACAATGCATCACTTTCCATAAAAAGTAACTAAGTAATGTAATTAGTTACTTTTTTTTTTGCAATGCAAATTACAAAAGTAACTTTCCCCAACACTGGTTGTTGCATGTGTGTATTGTTTGTCATTAAATGTTGCTTTGTTTCTGCAGGTGGAGAGCGGAATTGTGGAGTACATGAGCTTATCTGCATCAGAAAAGGTAAGCGGCCAGTTTAAACATAAAATGGCTGCCACCTGTCCTGTACTGCTGCTTTGAACCCAGACATGGCACATTTATGCTGGTCTGGATGTTTTTGTTGTTGTTTGTGTTTTGTTTTTTTGCTTTCCATACTGAAGGAGACAGTTTTGATCTCTGTTCATGCCTTTCCATGTCTGTCTGTCTTCTTAAATGTATTTGTAACTATGTTGATGTGTCATTATTTGACCTTCTTTGCACTTTCCTTGTTTTATCTATATTGAGCTTTCATATATCAGTGTTTACCATCAGCCTTTTTGTTATCTAAGTGTGTATGTTGTCAAACCTAACTTTTTGTCCATTATCCTCTCAGAAAGATTGTCATGGTTTGATTAATTCTTTAATAATCTTTGTGAAAAAGAAAAAAGGTTTCAAACCGTGTGAATTAATGTTTAAAGTGTGTATAAAAATAAAGACAATGTCTATGAGAAGTATTTTTATTGTGCACAAGAGAGAAACTAGATACTAGAGACTAAACTGAGACATTAAACATTTTGTTGGATAGTGCTGCTGTTTCTAAGTTCCTCAGGGTTTTGTCCAGCTGTCTTGTTTGTTATCGGCTGGCTGGCTTGTTTAGTGAGAGCTCAGTCTCGGCAGATTTAACATCATTAGTGAGGATCTGTGGCCCCAGTGTAATAAAGTCTCATGGTCCAGGTGGACCAGATGAGCACTGGGTTTCTGCAAGGCTGAACCCATCAGTACTGATGACCCTATTTAGACATGACTCTTCACACCAGTGTCAGTGATTTTAGTTTTTTTTTTTTTTTTGTCCAAGCCTAAATGACACTCAAGGCCACATCTGTGTTGACTGTGAATGTTAAGTTTTTAGTTTTTTTTTCTCTATTTTTTAATAACATAATTGGATCATATCACAGTTGGGCTGTCCAAGAATACTTTCAGATGACAAGTTATTCACGACCTGTGTGTGTTTGTGTTTGTGTTTGTGTTAGTTTGTACAGTCTTCAGGCAACATCTCTCCACTGTCAGTCAAAGTCATAGGTGTTTGTTGACAGGACGTTCCTGCTGTGGCTAATGCTAGTTTCCTGACAGGTTATAGCAGAGATGAGTGTTATGGAGTGACTCACTGAAGTTGAGATGCTACAAGCTTAAGTACTGTACATGTATTTGTGGTGAGACAGTAGTTTAGATGTTTTAGAGCAGCTTTTCCAGTAACAAGTTACTTTTCCAACCAGTAGCAGTATAGCATAACAAATTGCTCTATTATTGTTTTCAACACAGCTTTACAACCATGTGAATTTCAATAGGCTAATTACCAGATATGTCCTAAAATGTCATCGTTCTAATTATATGAAGCTTTGGGAAGTCTGATTAATTTTGGTCAATCTTTCAAATGTTATTGGAGTTTCTATTTAATTTTTTGCCATGATACACGGTATAATAATTTTTATTACAATAATTTTACAAAATGAGATATATTACATTGTATTACACATAACTATATCTTGCTGTCATTTCATATACAAATGGTGCTGTGTCTAATTTTAATGGTGGTGTTTAGGGTATATTGATCTGTTTATATTACTTTGATTTCTTAAACTGTGCATGGTTCATCGCTCTATCAAGAGTATTAAATTTCCTCAAACTGCTTTTTTATAGCTACTGTAGTTAGCTGCAGATTATTATCAGCTTAACATGAACTGCACAGGGATAAAGAAGGAGAGAGACATATGATGGTTTGGCATAATGAGAATGACAGAAAGCAGCATGAGAGAAGACAAAGAGGAACAGCTCTGCAGAAACTACACACTAGTGCTGTTTTATAATGAAAACGCTTTAAGTTTAAACAGACCAATGTTAAATCCAGCTGGCTTGATGATATTTTAATGTCCTTCAAAACCATAGTTGTTTATGAGGCCTATAAAATCTGGTAATGGAGGTGCTGCCTGCTCCCTCTGTATTCAAGTATGACTAGACATTATGTGTGTGTTTGCAGCATCATTTAGCAGACATATATGGCTGTGTTTCAGATTACGTTGCAGTAGATCTCTCTGTGAGTGTACAGGGCGCTCTTGTCTATGTTTTTGTGTGTGTGTGAGGGTGTTATGACTGAGGGCGTGTGTGTGGGCCTCTGAGAGCACTTATGGTCTGTTGTTATGTGGGAGTTTACAACAGTGTGCAATGTTTTTTGTGAGTGTTTTTGTGTCTGTAGTGTTTTGTAATTCAGAGGTGGCTAAGCATCCTGACATGATTTTACCTGTTTCTATGACAACAGAACCAGCCAACAGTATCTAAGAAGAAGGCAATTTCTAGCTATTTCTAGCTATGATAATAATTTACCATAAAAAGATGTGCAAATATGGTTATTTCAATCATTGCTATACACAAACTATCTCTGACATGTCACATTAAAGAAGAAGTGCAAGTATGCATTGTTTAGAACAGATTTATTTGAGATAGATTTATTTATGTTAGATGTGGTCACTCTGGATTTGTGTTTAGGGTGTTTCAAGGGTAAGATGTAGTGTAGTTTGAGTTTATCTCCTCCTTGGCCTGTTTTCCTTGGTTTGAATGGCTCAGCAGTGTCTTTATTCCAGATGCACCTGTTTTGTCCAGCTGTACTTTTCTCTGGCCCAGATTCTGTCCTGGCTCAGGTGATTTTCTGTCTGATGACCTGAATTTACATCAGAAATGCAGTTCTGCATTGTGCAACAGGTGTGCAAACTCCTAACATGGACTCAGTGGGTTTTCTCTGTTTCACAGACATCAGAAGCTTGCTTTCTTTCTTTCTTTCTTTCTTTCTTTCTTTCTTTCTTTCTTTCTTTCTTTCTTTCTTTCTTTCGCCAACTAGATTTATGTAGTCAGAATAATTTTTATTGGTCTAATAAAACAGCATTAAATCATATTGTTACTTTCACGTGCAGTTTTTAAATAGTTTTGAATAGTTCACCCAAAAATATAAATTATGCTATTTAGAAATTTAAAAATTTCAAATGTTTTTTAAGAAAACTAATTGAGCAAGGATGCATTAAATTGATCAGTGAAATTTATAATGTTACAGTTTACAATAAAGACATTTATGCCAAATCAGCATATTAGAATGATTTCTGAAGAATCATGTGACACTGAAGACTAAAAATCTAATGCTGGATACACACTACTTTTCTAAGGACAGGGATGCGTTGGCCCTCGACTGGCCCAACCTCCTTATTTATGCTTTTCTGGTTCGCAGAGCTGTCTCGGCTGCTCTCGGCTGAGGACCTCCCCGAGAGCATACTAAATACAATATCTTAGGCTACAGCACCCTCTATGAGACGGCTCTATTCCCTTAAATGGTCTGTCTTCCCCGCCTGGTGTATGGCCCACGGTGCAGACCCATTTTCCTGTGACATATCTCTGATATTGTTCTTCCTGCAAGAGCTGTTGGATAAGCACTAGCATGCTCTTCTTTGTGCCTACAATGCCCCATGGCAGTAAGAGCCCACTCAACAAGAGGCATCGCGGAGTGTCCATTGCCGAGATTTGTGCGGCGGGCGGTTGGGCCTCACCGTCCACATTTACCAGGTTTTATAATTTGAATGTCCTTTGAATGTCCTTTCTGCTTTAACAGACTTACTCTGGCCATATTGCAAAACCAGTGCTTCAGGCGTTTGCCTTCTTCACTGTACGCTCTTGCCCCCGCTGGGTTCCGAGGCTGTACAATTTCCCTTGGAACGATTACCTCTGTGAGTTTGGCCCTATTGCCTGCTGCAGGGCTTGCCTGCAAAATACTTGGTCCCTCTGGGCCCATTTGGTTCTTAAGGCAAGTTCAAGTAGTAATTGTTCCTCTAGCATAGCACAGCGGGATTGTACTGGTTCCCCATAGCGTCTTAGCAGACACAGTACGAGTATGAAGTATCGATAGGGAACCTACTCGGTTACTAACATAACCTCAGTTCCCTGATATACGGGAACGAGTACTGCGTTGCTGGCCATGCTATGTAGCTGCACAACTCAGTCGTTGCTTCAGTCAAAGTAACCTGAGGATCCTATGGCAAAGTGCCCGCTAATATAGCCAGATGCCCCGCCCATTCTGGCGGTCTTTGTCGTCAGAGGTTTGTTTTTTTAATTCACTGCAAGAAGCAATGGCCTTGCAGTTACACTGCGTTATTGAAAAGGCTTCAGTATTTGGAGAAAAAGGAGTTTTCCCCATAGCGTAAGACGCAGTACTTGTTCCCGTATCTCAGGGAACCGAGGTTATGTTAGTAACGGAGTACATTTTCTTTTAAACTTTGTTTCCAGTCTTCTTCTGTTATTTTATTGTCCAATTCAATTTTCCATTTTGTCTAAATATTATATAAACCCCCATCCTTAATTTCTCTGAATATATTTTTTATTCTTCCTATTACAAGTAACTTTAATCAAAAAACGCAACAGAGGATGAACATCATAAAGTTTTTATTTTAATCTCATTCTTTAGAAAACTTCTTATTTCTATATTTGTAAAATAATTTCCCAGACAATACATATTTTTTCTCTATGTTCTCAAATGTCTCCATCTCATTATCTCCGTAAATTTGATCAAATCTTTTAAGTCCTTTGCTAGCCCGAACCTTAAATACGTCATCAAAAGTATTTGGTTTAAAATCTGAGTCTCTTGCTATCCTGATCGCTAAGTTTCATCACTTTGCAAATTCTTGTCCAACATTTAAAAGTTCCACCTATACAATAATAACTGGTATTTACCTTTTTCTTTCTCCCACAAAATATTAATGTACTAAATGCATCTCATGACCCAGTTTCCATATTTTTCCACTCTGATACATTATCCGCTTGATATTTTGTTTTCAGGTGAACAGTTCCTTTAAAAATGTGCAGGTTTGAAAAACCTATGTAAATGTTCCTTCTTTGAGCACTGAGCCATACCGAACATTGTCTGTTTCTCCTGTCACCTCCCCTCTGTGTGTGGAGACTGACAGGAAGAACTCTGAGTACAGTGGATTATTTTGTCCTGTTATTGATGTCTGTGACTCAGGCCTCTTTGACTAAATTGGCAACTGACTGCAGGACTTTCAAAAGAACTTGTGACTAATGGATTTTTTTCCATCTGCAAGATGGTTAAATGTACTTTACAGTGATTTAAGTATGTTTCAAATAGAACAGGAAACAACAGAAACCAGAAATAATTATAAATGACAGAACAGAAAGAAGAAACATGAGGGCAGGTTGGTTATGAGGGAATTGTTTTCATTGCATTGATCAGGAAATACACAGGCTGTAAATCAATTAGCATTACTAAAAATAGCAGATGGAGGAGGAGAGCTGTTTTATAAGTGTTTGTTTGACCAGAATCACATGAAGTGTCTTTTTGCGTAGCAGTTACTGTATATTTTAGGATGTTTATCAGCCTTGTATCTGTTGTAAGTCTGTCACCAGTGCTAAAGTATTTAATAATTTATCCTGTTGTTATTGTTCTCTTATGATTTTGATGTCTTGCAGTTTGTAATTGTTTAGATGCAGTAGGGATGTTAGTGTCTTTGTTGTCAGGAAGCACTGTGGCAGACATCAAGGAAAATTAGATTTCCAATTTCCATCAGCCCACTACATTACTGTCGCATGCACACAAATGTGTTGTTCGCATGATAGTCTAAACAAACAACAGATACCAGGTTCACTATACCTAACAGGTATTCTTTTCAAAGTTTGCTGTTTTCTCAAGAATTTAGCTAATTATGTTACTTTACTTTACTTTACCACCATGACAAAAAAGTGTCATCATTTGCATTTGGCCATTGTTTGTTCTGTGTTGTGACGTCCTCCTGCGTGCTAAAAACAGCAGCAGCTAGCTAGATTAGGCAGTTAAGTGGCTAAACAGGATCAGTGACAGCAGGAACTCTGTTGCCATGGTTAAGAGCTGCTGTTATGTAACAAAGATCATTCCATGGAACATTCTTTTATTTTTTCACACTCTGCCGGAATGGACAGAATCCATAATGTTCCATTCCAAAGTAGTGACCCTGACATAATGACTTTTGACCCCATCTTACCCTGATTGGCCTTTGGCAACATTTCAGATTCATTCTTATCATCAATACTGTTAATCTGTAGTATGATTTATAGGTCATTTTTTAACATAATTATATTTTGCATGGTTTCTACCAGTGACACATTTTTGGCTCATTGTAACTTTTAACCAGCACCCTAGAGATAACATAGATTTTAGTTTTAGAATTCCAATGAAAAAAAGCATAGATTGATATTCTAGCTATCATATTCTAGATAGCCATAATAGAGTGATTTAATGTGATTTAAAATAGAAGGATTTTTCTTTTTAATATTTAACTCTGTTCCTGTCAGACCCTGTGGGACAGAATCACATTGCATAATTTGTGTGAATAATTCACACTTACTCTTGCAGAATGGGTGTATGTGTGGAACTTCAGAGTCAAATTCACACTCACAGAAAGCTGTGATTCAGTTCAGTGCAGAAATCATCCCTGGTAAGTTTATTTCCTCCCTAAGTGGGAAACCAACCGTCTGGAACTGGGTCATTTCCCTCTGTCATCCTGAAATATGTGGCCACATAGAACAGAACTAGCAGATAGTCTTGCAGTTACATTCTATCATCTCTGTGGTTTTTGATGAATGAAGGAAGGTGATCAGGTTAAACCCTTTGCACCCACTGTGAACATTTCATCTTTGCTCTGTTTCTGCATGGCTGGTCTCTTTCTCTCAGTAATGTAATGCCTTTCTCTATATTTTGAAGTGCTGCTCAGACTGACCTGTGATTGATTCACTGATCCTAGATCAAGCAAAAATCTGCTTTAAAAGACAAAGTACTGAAGATGAATATGTACTCACTCAAACCATGGATGTCAAAATTTGAATTTCCACAACTGGGCATTTAAGGAAAGTAAGTAATGGAAACCCAATTTGGTTTGAATCCAAATTTGAATGCTGACCCTCAACCAGTAATCCCAAATGACTGGAAAGATCATGGAAAGTCACCGAAATTCTTCAGTCTCATTGCATCTCATTTTCAATGTACCTTATTGGAGTAATAAATAAATCTCTCTTTCTCTCCACAGTGTCTCCTGAGGCTCTGGGGTTCCTGTCTGGCATTGGTGTGTTCATCTTTCTAGTGATTGTACTCTTTCTTTACCTCAATAACAAACTATCCCTTGAGAGTGCCAACCAACTGTCCAGCCTTGACCAGTACAGAAAGAGCACAGAGCCAGCAGGTTTGTTACTGCCTTTTTTTTTTACAATTGTGTGTGTGTGTATAATATGCAGTACAGTGACCCCTGTATTTGAACACCTAAGCTATATGTGTAATTTATTATATACAGCCTAATGAATTATATACACTAATGCTCAAACATTTGGGGACAGTAATAAAAAAAAAATCAAGGTTTTTTTTTTTTTTTTGCTCTAAAGTGACAGAAAAGGTATTTATGATGCTTTTTATAATGTTAAATAGACCTATTTTTATTTCAAAGAAATGCTTTTTTTTCCTACCACCACCAACATTTTTTAACTGTAGTGTATATTGAACTTGACCTGCTACAACACCTGTGGAAATCTGAGGGAAACTGAAAATTAGTTTTCAGCTGGTTTCAGTGTTTTGTGTACAGACATTTCTAACATGACCTAAGTATCTAGAAGTGTACAAAATACTTTTTAGGGTCACTGTAAAAGAAGGTTCAGGAAGTTTTTGTTTTGTAACTGCAGATATTATTAGTTCTCAAGGGAGTATTGTTTTGTGAATTGACTGAGGTTTAGTAGTAATGATGCAGAGAAACAAAAATGCCGGATGTACAGTATTGATTTCCACCTCATCTGTAAATGTTTCATTGATCAGGACTGAACAACAGTTTTTTTAACTCTTCACACTGGTATTTTTAGCACAGTAGTGGCCATTCATAAAAAGACAACATGATTTATTTTTTTAATTTAGAGTAAAATAACTTCATAACATTCTTTGATGACTGAGACCAAATCGTGGTGTTTTTGAAGCTGAGAGGTCCAGGATAACATGAGTCCAAATTCCCAAACACTGCATGGCAGTCTCCAGAGAGGTAATTATCTGCTAAGCTCCAGATCAGAGTCTGTGAGAATTACTAACAGAGCTTAATTAGCACCACTTAGGCAATGGAGAGGTTTCTAAGAGACGATTTTGGTGGTGTGGAATTCTGGGCTGTGCTACACAGTCCTTCCTGTTTGTCTGTCAGGCACGGTGACGTGCTGAGCTGATCAGCTTGTGATCTTTAGTGCCAGACGTTGATTGGAGAGGACAGATGCCACTGGCCAATTATTAGATCAATAGTATGTGTGACGAATGTGTGTGTCTGAAAATGAACCAAGGGATCATGTAACATCCCTAAGAGAAAATCTGGGCAGAAATCCAAACACACTCAGGATCAAATGTCTACATTGTTAGTATATATGCACACACACACTCGCACAATAAAACTGGCTTAATGAACCATGCACATTTATACATACAACTACCTTTTGTTTAAACCATAAAGCACTCAATCACACCTACACACTTATACTGTTGACAGGGGCACTTGATGCCCACACACACACACACACACATCCTACAGACAGGTTCTGGATCCAGGCATCACTGAGCTGCCCACACACAGCGCTTTACATAACTCTGCTCAGCATCAGAATCAGTGGCATAATCAGAATGGCATTTACTAGATAAGTAAGTTTGCACTTATTTGACCCGCTGAGCCTATGACAAAGCACAATAAACATGGCTGTGTACTAAACATGAAATTGTAAATTTGTGGCACAGTGCAGTGGTTCTTCATTAACTGGCAAGTTGTGATATAAAAACATGTTTGTTTTGGTAGGGTTGCATGAACAGTAGACCAAAACAATGCTGAATGTATAAATAAACTGCAGTGAACGTTACAGTTTATATTACCGATCCTTTCAAAAGTTTAGGGCCTTTAAGATAGTTTCATGTTTGTAAAAGTCTCTTATGCTCAAGGCTGCATTTAGTTGACCAAAAATACAGTACAATCAGTAATATTGTGAAATATTAAGATTTAAAATAACGTTTTGATTTAATCATTTTTAAAATGTAATCCTGTAATGTCAATCGTGTCACATGATCCTTCAGAATTCATTCTAATGCTTATTTAATGCTTAAACATTTCTTATTATTTTTAATGTTGAAAACAGTTGTGCTGCTTAATATTTTTTTGGAAACCATGATCAGGATTCTTTCATGAAAAAAGAAAAAAAATTATTTGAGAAGTTATTAATGTCACTTTTGATCAATTTAATGCACATTTTTGCAGTATTAATCCTTTTTATATATATATATATATATATATATATATATATATAACTAGCTAATTACTATTTTATAAAATAGAAATTAGCTAGTTTTTAGTATCTTACAGTGTAGCAAAATTAGATATATTTTTAAATATATTTATATATAATTCAATTTTTACTTGTATATCATTTTATTAATTGTGTAAAATGATTAAAAGTGTAAATGTCCACTGACAGTAGTAGTTTGTAATGTCATCTGTAGTCATTTAGAATCTTGCTGTGCTGTAGGTCTGTATGGCCAGTCGAGGGTAATGTCAGACTGGCAGTTTTTCATGTCTCTGCTCTGAGGTCCTGCGGGGATGCTGGCCATGATTCCTCTGTCACAGTCAAAGTGGATGTGAGGTCATTTACGTATTAAGCCAAAAAGCAGGACCCCCTCTTCAGTACTATTACAACAACAGAGGTTATTCAGCCTTACACCCTGCCAGGAAGGATCTCCCTTGTGACATTCTCTGTCTTAAAAATTATCAACAGAACTCCTTTGCTCTCCGTCTCAGGGGAACATCTACTTATGTTTGCTGCCAAATTTATCAGACTCCAGAAGAGTAAATTTGCTGGACGAAAACTCTGAACCTGGTGTCTGTGGTTCCATGAACCATCTGCTGCATATATTACAGCTACATAAACTACAATCATTATACATAATTACAATTATACATCGCAAAATACGCACATCTGATTGTGCTCAAAGGCAGTTTGGCTCATTCCTGGTTTCAGTCTGCGTGTGGTTTGTGGCTGATTTTGAAAAAGCATAAATTGTCATGATGATGTGAGATTTTACCTCTCTGACTTGCCTCACCTGCAGGGCCGTCACCACGGGGTGGGGGGGGGGTCTTTGAATGCTGTGCTCGTCTCAGGTCTTTATAGCAGCTTCTCGCACATTTATACATCATTGTAAAACATGGTGCTCAAGCTCAAAGAAATTAAGTAAAAAAAAACACTCACGACCAAAACACTACATGTGTGAACCCAATATTCTAATAGTTGTAGTATTAGCAGGCAGGCTTGTTTACGGTCCGACAAATACGTGAATGGGCCACATATGTTTTTTTTGTTTGTTTTTTTTACTTTTACTTTTTGCTACATCATCGCCCCCCTTTGTTTCCTCTGCCGCCCCCTCATCAGTGCTGAGCTGGCACCGGCCCTGCTCACCTGTGTAGCAAGTTGTTTGAGTCAGAGCATGCTGGGATATCTCACCTCCTAGGAGACTTTATGTACTGTTATTTAACTGCTTTATGAATCATGAGTTTATAAATATGGAAATTTTGTGTTATTTAAAGATGTTTTGTTTCCTTTTTCATTTCTTTTTTTCTTTTAGGTGCTCAGATCATTTTGTTTAAAATGTGTTTGCCATTAGAATTTTTAACTGTAGATTTTGAGCAGTCTACATGATCATTGGACATATATTCATCATAAACTGACCAATCAAACCTGCCATCCATAGCAGCATGGCATTTTTTAAGAGCTTCCAGCAAAGTCTCCCTTCCATGTCCTCCGTGTTGGAATCGGTGTCAGAAAAGGTTGATGACCTGGCTTATGCACTGAGTGATGTCACATTCACGGTGAGCGGAGAACTCGCTGAGCATGTCAACACCATCATCCACAAAGTCCAGGCCGAGGAGCTGAAGAGGATTCGGAAGAAAGAGGCGGAAGAGAAGGAGGCTGCAGCACGGCAGGCCCAGGACAGAGATCCTTTTCTGGCTAGGACTGAAATCAAGACCCAGGCTGCATGTGGCCTAGTGAAGGACCCTGAGCCTCAGACTACAGACAACGACAGCGGTTCACTGCTGTTGACTGAGACTTTCTCTACAGAAAGCGACCTCTCACAGGCTCCTGACACACTGAAAGAAAAGTTCAAAGTGCAAAATGGTGCCGATTCACTTTCTGTACTACAACAAAATGGATCCTGTGTTATAGAAAGAACTGAGTCCACTAAACTAAAAACATCTAGAAGCCCAGCAGATGGTTGTGAGGAGAAGAAACCTAGTAATAGTGAGAGACCTGCTGAAGGTGAGAGGATCAGGCTGCTGATTTTTCCCTCAGTTTTCTGAACTTCACTGGATGACTGTGTCTGAAAAAGGGAACCACCATCTTTTCTTTCTTTTAAATCCACCTGGACTCTTTCAAACTGATCTGGGTCTGTCTGATCTCTTCATCTGTTGGGAATTATCTTTGCTGCGGTCAAAATGCTGCTTCGCTTTCCCTCCCTTTTATCTATATGAGAAAACTTGAGCTCTCTGCGGTTGCTGACACTTTATATTTATCTCTATTTAATGCTTTTCTCCCTGTCTTTTATTCCTTTTTATGTGTAAAAAATACAGGGCATTTTGGTTTTTCTTCTTTAGCATAAATTATTAATGCATGTCACTGCAATTCTTGGCCTCTAAAACATCAAATTTCCACAGATGTTTATTTATATTTCGGCTAAAATAATATGACTGTATTACCCGTATGCTTATTATGTGAGAATGTTTTAATTGTTAAACTATATCGCCCTCTAGTGTTAGTAAAAAATCTGTTGTGTTTGTGGTATGGCAATGTTACAGCCATGAGCCATATACATTATCTGTAACATAATATACACAAAGAGATTTTTTTATTGATTGAATTCCCCTAGTTTAAGAATTTAAATGATACATTATATATAGATCAGTTATTGCACTTTTCTATCATCTTTATTAAAGAAGTATATTTATTAAGTCATATTATTTTATTGCTCATTTTCTCTTCTTTTGTTACCTTTATTTGGTGACATACCAGTGCTACAATCTTTACATAGGTTGTTGAGAAAAGGTGGAGAACATTTTACTGTGCTAAAACTTTCTCAAATTATTTCTTCTTGTGCTCAAATTTCAAGTGCATTTTCATGTTGTTCTTAAATGGTCCCCCTTTCTTTTCTCGTTTTCTTTGTCTCAGATAAGAGCTATGTGAATGCAGACTATCACTGCTCGTCGTCAGACAGTGATGATGAGGTGATTGGCCAGTACCAGGAGGCCGTGTCTCGATCGCAGGGTCTCCGGGGTGGTTCAGCGGTTACTAACTCACGCCAGCAGAAAGGCTATGGCTGGGACACACGGCAGAAATACTGCCCCCTAGCGGCTGAATATGATGGCTACAGCAGCGAGGCCTCAGCAGATGATGGTAAATTTACACCTCACACAAAAAGCTGTCATCTCTCAGCTCATGGGACATTTATGTGGGGTGAAAGTGGAGTTTAATGCTCATTGTGAAAAGGAAAAGTGATTTTTGAGGGGTTACTCTTCATTCCAAATGATATATGCCATGGTTGAATAGGAAACTGTGTGCTAAAATGGGTTCCTGAATGTTTGGTGTCTAAGATTTTTTCATGTTTTTGAAATCAGTTTCTTCTGCTCACCAAGGATGCATTTATTTGATCAAAAATACAGTTTAAAAAACAGTAATGTTGTGAAATACTAGTACAATTTAAAATACCTGCTTTCTGTTTGAAAATATTTTAAAATGTGATTGGAAATCTGAATTTACTCCAGTCTTTAGTGTCACATGATCCTTCAGAATTCATTCTAATATGTTGATCTGATATTCAAGAAACATTTGATTTCAGTTCTTAACTTTTCTTTTAAATTTAATTATTTAGCAGATGCTTTTATCCAAAGCGACTTACAAATGATTATTCTTGATTATCAATGTTGAAAACAGTATTTTGTTTGATCAAAAGAGACATTAAAAACATAATGTTATTAAAGTTACTTTCCAATGTAATGTGCTCTTGCTGAATAAAAGTATTGATTTATTTAAAAAAATAAAAATAAAAAATCGCACTGACCCTAAAATTTTGAACAGTAGTGTGATGTGTAAGTATGATTTGTGTATGATATGTATGATTTGGCATCTGCAGCAAATAGGATGGAACCCAAATTAAACCATGCTTTTCCATTACACTAGATGGCGCAGCTCAACTACTTATTTTCTGCTTAGGGATGTTTGTTTTTCACTGGAATTTTTGGCATCACTTTTTCTTTTTTTTTTAAAGAACAGTCAGTAACAGACTCTGTAGAAAAATCTGAATGAAACCTGTTTTCAATAAAAATGGCTGTGGGTTGCTCTTTCTCTGGTATGAGTGATTCTTACAGAGAGCAAAGGGTTTAGATCATGAGATCAGGACAGTTCTGGAAGAACACATTTTTGTGCCAGAACACGCTTTTTCTCCTTTCTTATACACAAACACACTCTCTTCCACTGCACACTAGTTTAACTCACACAGCTACAGTATAAAGAAAGATGAGAAAACAGAGTTAAGAGAGTTCTTGGCTCTGTTCTGCTTCTCACGGAAAAAGAAGATTAGCATGTTATTCTGTGTTTTGGATGAAGATGATGGTCTCTGCTTTTATATCCAACAGATACAGGGCTGTAAGATGATTTTTGTACTTCCAGTTGCCTATTTCAGTTGTCTGCAATTTCTTTTGTAATCATTGCAGATACTCCAGTAAACAGAGAAGAGATTACAGAGGGCTATGAAGAGTAAGAATGAAAATATGTCAAAGGGAAGGGCTGTCAGAAAGAAAAAAGCAGGAAGCTGGTGGATATGTCTCTCTGATTTCCCTCTCTGTTTCTGTGAACTACTGCACAGAGAGACAGATAGAGCTGCATGCTTTTCTCGTGAGCTGTTTTCCTGGAGGCAGGAGAGGCTGTAGCCTCAGGCCATCTGTATAATACATGAGGAGCTAACACGCACACATTTACATATACACTCATATTGCTTGACTGCTTGCAAACACATAATAAACACACAAAATCATACTGTGCAGAAATACTGACATTCTTATATTCATACATAACAAATGAGCTGAGTGTTTTTTAACTTGAAAATCAAGTTAACTGAGCCTTAAATGTCATGTTACTAATCGCTAGTCCTGATTATACTGAATTTTATAGCTATGGCATATATTCTGTCATTCTGATCAGATTGAAACATGAGAGATGTCTGACATGAGAGCTGATCAAAACATCATTGAGATATAGGCACACTCTCTCATAAACACAGACAGACATTTCTCTTGCTCTTGTTTATAGCTGCAGTGTTTATGATCAAAGACATCATTCAGCATTGAGACAGAAGGCAAGCAGACATGCTCCTCCATCATCTTAATCATAGTGATGTTTCTTTCCTCCATCCTCATTAAAAGTGAATTTTGATTCAGAGTTTCCATCTTTTGTACTGTCATATCTTGATGCTTCTCTGTTTTCGGGTTATGAAATGTTTAAAACAAAGAAATGTTGTGATGTAAAATGAAGAAGTAATATGTCTGATTCTGCTCTATTTCTAGGTCAGAAGTAAATTTGTGACATTGATCATGTGAACTTCAGATGTTCTTGCTTTCATTGAAGCACAAGATGCTCTTTGTATTCTTCTTAAATCATGCTGGAGATCATGCATCAGCAGTTGGATTTACATAATCAGCTCAAGTGCATGCTGTCATTAAAGCATTAATAATAATAATAATAATAATAATAGTAATAATTTGTTAAAATAAGTTAAACTGCAAAAACAATTATTTTTTGTAGGTTATAACTTAACTTATTTTTGTTGTTGTTTAATTCATAATCATTATAGTGTTGTTTACAAATAATAACAATAATATTTTTTATTAAAAATTGTATTATCAGCATAATTTGAAACTGGGAAATAGATTAATAATTGTAATAATAATAATAATTTAATAATTTTCATTACAAAATGTATTGACGTAATATATGAAAAAAACATTGTTGTTTTTATCGTTAGTAATAATTTTTGTTGTTGTTTATGAATAATAACAATAATTTGTTTTACAGATATTATTATTATTATTATTATTATTATTATTACAGTTTTCAATTATTATCCTAATAATCAAATTAGTAAGAAAAGGTATTACATTAAATAAGAAATAATTAAAAATATTATTACTGAGAACTAACATCTAGGAAGTGAGGGAGTTTAGAGAATGTGGATAACTAATCTCCCACTTGAAAATTCACAGCATCTCTTCCCAATAGTCTGAACCAGTTACCCCAGCCACAGTACAACAGAAGTGTGTGTATGTGTGTGTGTGTATGTGTGAGGGAGAGAGAGAGAGAGAGAGAGAGAGAGAGAGAGAGAATGTGCTGTATTTATGAGATTGCTAAATCTTCCTGTCCTGATCAGCACCATGTTACTATGGCAACAGCCACTTGGTTCATTCTCTTTACAGAGTAGTTTAACCTGGGTGAATGCAGGTAAATCAGGCCACATTTTGCGATTTATCTCAATTTCAGAGTCTCACAGAGCTATAGCAGCATCAGCATATCCCCTAATTTTCTTCATTTTCTGCATTTGAAATGATGAAACACACTGGTTTGTTTAATTTAAGCATAAGCATACACATGCACAGTGATTTGTAGTTCTTGAGGGACAACTGAATGATTTATGAAGATGCAGGTGTAAGGGATGTTCTTACTAAAAGTTCAGGTTTTGACATTTTCTTGAAATGAGCTCAGGGTTACAGAGCTATGAATGCCATATGACAAGTTGTATCATAAATTACAAGCCTAATAGATACTGTTCTGGTCTCCTAAAAACACAAAAGGCTGCAGCTTTAGTCTCATGTCAGAATGAATTGTATTGAGTTACTGAGATTACAATCCTGCTTCATTCTGCCCCTGTGCAGAGTTACTTTTCACTCAAATGAATGCACTTTTAAAGAAATTCAAGATGATATCTGTCATTTCACACTTTTTTGCTTTTTCATATTGCTTGAGAACATTGAGCTAAATGGCACTAAATGCATCTCTCTCACTTTGCTCCACATTAGTAAACTGTATCCAGCGGATGAGACGGACTCCACCATTGGATGAGCTGCAGCCTCCACCTTATCAGGATGAGGATGGGTCGCCACGCATGTCATGCACACCCTCTGACCTGGACGATGCCAAATGTGACCTTTCCCATGGGAGCGATAGCCCCAGACACAGCTATGGAAAATCTCCAAGCGAGGTTAGCGGAGCACAGGAAACAGAGAGTTTCCTTAACAAGGGCTATGAAGAAGATGTCCCCAGTGACAGCACTGCTGTACTCAGTCCAGAGGTGTGTGTTTTAGCAAAATAATCGGTATATGCAAAAATCACTTAGTTCCTCATTACCAGGGGTAGAAATGAACATATGTACAGTGCCTTGTGAAAGTATTCAAACTCCTTCATTTTTTCATGTTTTTTTTTTTTTGGTGTGTGTGTGTTGCGATCTTTTGTTAAACTGCTTTAAATTACTTTTTTTTTCACATTAATCTATACTCCATACACCATAATGACAAAGCAAATAACAGGTTTTTAACATCTTTGCAAATTTATTAAAGATTAAAAAAATTTAAATAATTCCATTGCATAAGTATTCATACCCTTATTTGGGACAGTTGAAATTTAATATTTAATTTATAAAAAAATTAATGTAAATGTTACCACACTTTGAGTGAAGTTAACCTGTGGCAAATTAAATTGAATGCTTATGATTTGGAAAAGCACACATGTCTTAATAAAAGGTCTAAGAGCTGAAAATGCATATAAGAGCAAAAACCAAGCCCTGAGGTATAAAAAAAAAACTGCCTGTAGAGCTCAGAGACAGGATTGCATCAAACCACACATCTGAGGAGGAGTTCGGAAAAAATTCTGCTGCATTGAAGGTTCACAGAAGAATGTAGCCTCCATTATCCATAATGGAAGACATTTGGAACAACCAGGACTCTTCCTAGAACTGGCCTCCTGGCCAATTGATGGAGAAGTGTGGTGACCAAGAAACTTATGATCACTCTACTGTAGGTTCACCTTCCAGGACATGATCCTAAGCACACAGCAAGAGTGGCTTATAGACATGTCCTTAAGTGGCCCGCCACAGCCTGAGCTTGAACCCAATCAAATATTTCTGGAGGAACCTGATTAATGTGCATCTGCCCCCATCCAACCTGACTGAGCTTGAGAGGTGAACAGCTGGGGTGAAGAATGGCAGAGAGTTGCCAAATGCTGATGTGCAAATCTTGTTGCATCATACCCAAAATTACTTGTGCTTGTGGCTGTGAAGGTGCTTTAGCTAAGTACTGAGTTAAGGGTTTGAATACTTATGCAATGTACTTATTTCAGTGTTTTATATATATATATATATATATATATATATTATAGTATTATTATTATATTATTATTATATATAATTATATTTCACAATTACAAAGTTGTGAAAGTTCTGTTTTTGCTTTGCCATTATGGTGTATGGAGTGTAGATTGATGTGGAATAAAAAGTCATTTAAAGAGGTTTAACTTAAGGCTGCAACATAACAAAATGTGAAAAAATGAAGGGGTTTGAATACTTTCGCCAAGAGGTATAAATGA